>NW_018744595.1:0-28497 GCF_001683475.1 Chenopodium quinoa | reverse complement strand
TTTGTAGAATGTGTTTGACTTTCATTTGATTCAATAGCTTTGTAGAATGTATTTGACTTTTATTTGATTCAAAATAGCATTGTTTGAAAGTGTTTGAGTTTCATTTGATTCAATTAGCTTTGTAGAATGTATTTGACTTTCATTTGATTCAAATAGCTTTGTTTGAATGTGATTGAATTTCATTTGATTCAATTTGCTTTGTAGATTGCATTTCACTTTCATTTGATTTATATAGCTTTGTTTGAATGTGTTTGACTTTCATTTAAATTAAAAAGCTTTTTTTGATGTGTTTGACTTTTATTTGATTTAAAAGGCTTTGTTTGAATGTGTTTGACTTTATTTGATTCAATTAGCTTTGTCGAATGTATTTGACTTTCATTTTATTCAAAGAGCTTTGTTTAAATGTGTTTGAATTTCATTTGATTCAATTTGCTTTGTAGAATGCATTTCACTTTCATTTGATTTATATAGCTTTGTTTTAATGTGTTTGACTTTCATTTAAATTAAAAAGCTTTTTTTTTAATGTGTTTGACATTCATTTTGATTTAAAAGGCTTTGTTTGAATGTGTTTGACTTTCATATTATTGAATTAGCTTTGTAGAATGTATATGACTCTCATTTGATTCAAATAGCTTTGTTTGAATATGTTTGACTTTCATTTGATTCAATTAGCTTTGTAGAATGTATATGACTTTTATTTCATTCAAATAGCTTTGTTTGAATGTGTTTAACTATCATTTGATTCAGTTAGCTTTGTTGAATGTATTCGACTCTTATTTGATTTAATTTGCTTTGTTTGAATGTATTTGACTCTTATTTTATTCAAATAGCTTTGTAGAATGTATTTGACTTTTATTTGATTCAAATAGCTTTGTAGAATGTATTTGACTTTCATTTGATTCAAATAGCTTTGTTTGAATGTGATTGACTTTCATTTTATTAAATTAGCTTTGTAGAATGTATTTGACTTTCATTTGATTCAAAATAGCTTTGATGAATGTGTTTGACTTTCATTTGATTTAAATAGCTTTGTTTGAATATGTGTAAATTTCATTTGATTCAATTAGCTTTGTAGAATGTATATGACTTTTATTTCATTCAAATAGCTTTGTTTGAATGTGTTTAACTATCATTTGATTCAATTAGCTTTGTTGAATGTATTCGACTCTTATTTGATTTAATTTGCTTTGTTTCAATGTGTTTGACTCTCATTTGATTCAAATAGCTTTGTAGAATGTATTTGACTTTCATTTTATTCAAATAGCTATTAGAATGTATTTGACTTTCATTTGATTCAAATAGCTTTGTTTGAATGTTATTGACTTTCATTTGATTCAATTAGCTTTGTAGAATGTATTTGACTTTCATATGATTCAATTAGTTTTTGTTTGAAAGTGTTTTGACTTTCATTTGATTCATTTAGCTTTGCTTGAATGTGTTTGACTTTCATTTAATTCAATTAGCTTTGTAGCATGTATTTAACTTTCATTTGAATCAAATAACTTTGTTTGAATGTGTTTAAATTTCATTTGATTCAATTAGCTTTGTAGAATGTAATTGGCTTTCATTTTATTCAAATAGCTTTGTTTGAATGTGTTTGACTTTCATTTGATTCAATTAGCTTTGTAAATGTATTTTACTTTTATTTGATTAAATTAGCTTTGGTTGAATTTATTTCACTCTCATTTGATTCAAATAGCTTTGTTTGAATGTGTTGACTTTCATTTGATTCAATTAGCTTTGTAGAATGTATTTGACTTTCATTTGATTCAAATAGCTATATTTGAATGTGTTTGACTTTCATTTGATTCAATTAGCTTTGTAGAATGTATTTGACTTTCATTTGATTCGAAAGCTTTTTTTGAATGTGTTTGACTTTCATTTGATTCAATTAGCTTTGTTCGATTGTGTTTGACTTTTCATTTGATTTAAATAGCTTTGTTTTTGAATGTGATTAACTTTCATTTGATTCAATTAGTTTTGTAGAATGTATTTGACTTTCATTTGATTCAAATAGCTTTGATTGAATATGTTTGATTTTCATTTGATTCAATTAGGTTTGTTTGAATGTGTTTGACTTTCATATGATTCAATTATCTTTGTTTGAATGTGTTTGACTTTCATTTGATTCAAATAGCTTTGTTGAATGTGATTGACTTTCATTTGATTCAATTAGCTTTGTAGAATGTATTTGACTTTCATTTGATTCAAATAGCTTTGTTTGAATGTGTTTGACTTTCATTTGATTCAATTAGCTTTGTAGAATGTATTTGACTTTCATTTAAATTAAAAAGCTTTGTTTGAATGTTTTTTACTTTCATTTGATTCAATTAGCTTTCTAGAAAGTATTTTACTTTTATTTGATTAAATTAGCTTTGTAGAAAAGTATTTTACTTTTATTTGATTAAATTAGCTTTGTTTGAATTATTTCACTCTCATTGATTCAAATAGCTTTGTTTGAATGTGTTTTGACTTTCATTTGATTCAATTAGCTTTGTAGAATGTATTTGACTTCATTTGATTCAAATAGCTTTGTTTGAATGTGTTTGACTTTCATTTGATTCAATTAGCTTTGTAGAATGTATTTGACTTTCATTTGATTCGAAAGCTTTTTTTGAATGTGTTTGACTTTTCATTTGATTCAATTAGCTTTGTTCGAATGGTGTTTGACTTTCATTTGATTTAAATAGCTTTGTTTGAATGTGATTAACTTTCATTTGATTCAATTAGTTCTGTAAAATGTATTTGACTTTCATTTGATTCAAATAGCTTTGATTGAATATGTTTGATTTTCATTTGATTCAATTAGGTTTGTTTGAATGTGTTTGACTTTCATATGATTCAATTATCTTTGTTTGAATGTGTTTGACTTTCATTTGATTCAAATAGCTTTGTTTGAATGTGATTGACTTTCATTTGATTCAATTAGCTTTGTAGAATGTATTTGACTTTCATTTGATTCAAATAGCTTTGATTGAATGTGTTTCACTTTCATTTGATTCAATTAGCTTTGTAGAATGTATTTGACTTTCATTTAATTCAAATAGATTTGTTTGAATGTGTTTGACTTTCATTTGATTCAATTAGCTTTGTTTGACTGTGTTTGACTTTCATTTGATTAAATTAGCTTTGTTTGAATATGTTTAACTTTATTTGATTCATTTAGCTTTGTTTGAATGTATTTGACTCTCATTTGATTCAAATAGCTTTGTAGAATGTATTTGACTTTCATTTAATTCAAATAGCTATGTAGAATGTATTTGACTTTCATTTGATTCAAATAGCTTTGTTTGAATGTTATTGACTTTCATTTGATTCAATTAGCTTTGTAGAATGTATTTAACTTTCATATGATTCAATTAGCTTTGTTTGAAAGTGTTTGACTTTCATTTGATTCATTTAGCTTTGGCTTGAATGTGTTTGACTTTCATTTAATTCAAATAGCTTTGTCGCATGTATTTAACTTTCATTTGAATCAAATAACTTTGTTTGAATGTGTTTGACTTTCATTTGATTCAATTAGCTTTGTAGAATGTATTTGACTTTCATTTGATTCAAATAGCTTTGTTTGAATGTGTTTGACTTTCATTTGATTCAATTAGTTTTGTAGAATGTATTTGACTTTCATTTAAATTAAAAAGCTTTGTTTGAATGTGTTTGACTTTCATTTGATTCAATTAGCTTTGTAGAATGTATTTTACTTTTATTTGATTAAATTAGGTTTGTTTGAATTTATTTCACTCTCATTTGATTCAAATAGCTTTGTTTGAATGTGTTTGACTTTCATTTGATTCAATTAGCTTTGTAGAATGTATTTGACTTTCATTTGATTCAAATAGCTTTGTTTGAATGTGTTTGACTTTCATTTGATTCAATTAGCTTTGTAGAATGTATTTGACTTTCATTTGATTCGAAAGCTTTTTTTGAATGTGTTTGACTTTCATTTGATTCAATTTGCTTTGTAGAATGTATTTGACTTTCATTTGATTCAAATAGCTTTTTTTGAATGTGTTTGACTTTCATTTGATTCAATTTGCTTTTTAGAATGTATTTGACTTTCATTTGATTCAAATAGCTTTGTTTGAATGTGTTTGACTTTCTTTTGATTCAATTAGCTTTGTTCGAATGTGTTTGACTTTCATTTGATTTAAATAGCTTTGTTTGAATGTGATTAACTTTCATTTGATTCAATTAGTTCTGTAGAATGTATTTGACTTTCATTTGATTCAAATAGCTTTGATTGAATATGTTTGATTTTCATTTGACTCAATTAGGTTTGTTTGAATGTGTTTGACTTTCATATGATTCAATTATCTTTGTTTGAATGTGTTTGACTTTCATTTGATTCAAATAGCTTTGTTTGAATGTGATTGACTTTCATTTGATTCCATTAGCTTTGTAGAATGTATTTGACTTTCATTTGATTCAAATAGCTTTGATTGAATGTGTTTCACTTTCATTTGATTCAATTAGCTTTGTAGAATGTATTTGACTTTCATTTAATTCAAATAGATTTGTTTGAATGTGTTTGACTTTCATTTGATTCAATTAGCTTTGTTTGACTGTGTTTGACTTTCATTTGATTAAATTAGCTTTGTTTGAATATGTTTAACTTTATTTGATTCATTTAGCTTTGTTTGAATGTATTTGACTTTCATTTGATTCAAATAGCTTTGTAGAATGTATTTGACTTTCATTTAATTCAAATAGCTATGTAGAATGTATTTGACTTTCATTTGATTCAAATAGCTTTGTTTGAATGTTATTGACTTTCATTTGGTTCAATTAGCTTTGTAGAATGTATTTGACTTTCATATGATTCAATTAGCTTTGTTTGAAAGTGTTTGACTTTCATTTGATTCATTTAGCTTTGCTTGAATGTGTTTGACTTTCATTTAATTCAATTAGCTTTGTAGCATGTATTTAACTTTCATTTGAATCAAATAACTTTGTTTGAATGTGTTTGACTTTCATTTGATTCAATTAGCTTTGTAGAATGTATTTGACTTTCATTTGATTCAAATAGCTTTGTTTGAATGTGTTTGACTTTCATTTGATTCAATTAGTTTTGTAGAATGTATTTGACTTTCATTTAAATTAAAAAGCTTTGTTTGAATGTGTTTGACTTTCATTTGATTCAATTAGCTTTGTAGAATGTATTTTACTTTTATTTGATTTAATTAGCTTTGTTTGAATTTATTTCACTCTCATTTGATTCAAATAGCTTTGTTTGAATGTGTTTGACTTTCATTTGATTAAATTAGCTTTGTTTAAATGTATTTGACTCTCATTTGATTCAAATAGCTTTGTAGAATGTATTTGACTTTCATTTTATTCAAATAGCTATGTAGAATGTATTTGACTTTCATTTGATTCAAATAGCTTTGTTTGAATGTGATTGACTTTCATTTGATTCAATTAGCTTTGTAGAATGTATTTGACTTTCATTTGATTCAAATAGCTTTGATTGAATGTGTTTCACTTTCATTTGATTCAATTAGCTTTGTAGAATGTATTTGACTTTCATTTAATTCAAATAGATTTGTTTGAATGTGTTTGACTTTCATTTGATTCAATTAGCTTTGTTTGACTGTGTTTGACTTTCATTTGATTAAATTAGCTTTGTTTGAATATGTTTAACTTTATTTGATTCATTTAGCTTTGTTTGAATGTATTTGACTCTCATTTGATTCAAATAGCTTTGTAGAATGTATTTGACTTTCATTTAATTCAAATAGCTATGTAGAAATGTATTTGACTTTCATTTGATTCAAATAGCTTTGTTTGAATGTTATTGACTTTCATTTGATTCAATTAGCTTTGTAGAATGTATTTAACTTTCATATGATTCAATTAGCTTTGTTTGAAAGTGTTTGACTTTCATTTGATTCATTTAGCTTTGCTTGAATGTGTTTGACTTTCATTTAATTCAAATAGCTTTGTCGCATGTATTTAACTTTCATTTGAATCAAATTAACTTTGTTTGAATGTGTTTGACTTTCATTTGATTCAATTAGCTTTGTAGAATGTATTTGACTTTCATTGGATTCAAATAGCTTTGTTTGAATGTGTTTGACTTTCATTTAACTCAATTAGCTTTGTTGAATGTATTTGACTTTCATTTAATTCAATTAGCTTTGTAGAATGTATTTGACTTTCATTTGATTAAATTAGCTTTGTTTGAATGTGTTTGACTTTCATTTGATTCAAATAGCTTTGTTTGAATGTGTTTGACTTTCATTTGATTCAATTAGCTTCATTGAATATATTTGACTTTCATTTGATTCAATTAGCTTTGTTTGAATGTGTTTGACATTCATTTGATTTCAATTAGCTTTGTAGAATGTATTTGACTTTTATTTGATTCCAATAGCTTTGTTTAAATGTGTTTGACTGTCATTTGATTCAATTAGCTTTATAGATTGTATTTGACTTTTATTTGATTTAATTTGCTTTGTTTGAATGTATGTGACTCTCATTGATTCAAATAGATTTGTAGAATGTGTTTGACTTTCATTTGATTCAAATAGCTTTGTAGAATGTATTTGACTTTTATTTTGATTCAAATAGCATTGTTTGAAAGTGTTTTGAGTTTCATTTAATTCAATTAGCTTTGTAGAATGTATTTGACTTTCATTTGATTCAAATAGCTTTGTTTGAATGTGATTGAATTTCATTTGATTCAATTTGCTTTGTAGATTGCATTTCACTTTCATTTGATTTATATAGCTTTGTTTGAATGTGTTTGACTTTCATTTAAATTAAAAAGCTTTTTTTGCATGTGTTTGACTTTTATTTGATTTAAAAGGCTTTGTTTGAATGTGTTTGACTTTTATTTGATTCAATTAGCTTTGTAGAATGTATTTGACTTTCATTTTATTCAAATAGATTTGTTTGAATGTGTTTGAATTTCATTTGATTCAATTTGGTTTGTAGAATGCATTTCACTTTCATTTGATTTATATAGCTTTGTTTGAATGTGTTTGACTTTCATTTAAATTAAAAAGCTTTTTTTTAATGTGTTTGACATTCATTTGATTTAAAAGGCTTTGTTTTAATGTGTTGGACTTTCATATTATTCAGTTAGCTTTGTAGAATGTATATGACTCTCATTTGATTCAAATAGCTTTGTTTGAATGTGTTTGACTTTCATTTGATTCAATTAGCTTTGTAGAATGTATTTGACTTTTATTTGATTCCAATAGCTTTGTTTAAATGTGTTTGACTTTCAATTGATCCAATTAGCTTTGTAGAATGTATTTTGACTTTTATTTGATTTAATTTGCTTTGTTTGAATGTATTTGACTCTCATTTCATTCAAATAGATTTGTAGAATGTATTTGACTTTCATTTGATTCAAAATAGCTTTGTAGAATGTATTTGACTTTCATTTGATTCAAATAGCTTTGTTTGAATGTGTTTGACTTTCATTGGATTCAAATAGCTTTGTTTGAATGTGTTTGACTTTCATTTAACTCAATTAGCTTTGTGTTGAATGTATTTGACTTTCATTTAATTCAATTAGCTTTGTAGAGAATGTATTTGACTTTCATTTGATTAAATTAGCTTTGTTTGAATGTGTTTGACTTTCATTTGATTCAAATAGCTTTGTTTGAATGTGTTTGACTTTCATTTGATTCAATTAGCTTCATTGAATATATTTGACTTTCATTTGATTCAATTAGCTTTGTTTGAATGTGTTTGACATTCATTTGATTCAATTAGCTTTGTAGAATGTATTTGACTTTTATTTGATTCCAATAGCTTTGTTTAAATGTGTTTGACTGTTATTTGATTCAATTAGCTTTATAGATTGTATTGACTTTTATTTGATTTAATTTGCTTTGTTTGAATGTGTGTGACTCTCATTTGATTCAAATAGATTTGTAGAATGTGTTTGACTTTCATTTGATTCAAATAGCTTTGTAGAATGTATTTGACTTTTATTTGATTCAAATAGCATTGTTTGAAAGTGTTTGAGTTTCATTTAATTCAATTAGCTTTGTAGAATGTATTTGACTTTCATTTGATTCAAATAGCTTTGTTTGAATGTGATTGAATTTCATTTGATTCAATTTGCTTTGTAGATTGCATTTCACTTTCATTTGATTTATATAGCTTTGTTTGAATGTGTTTGACTTTCATTTAAATTAAAAAGCTTTTTTTGCATGTGTTTGACTTTTATTTTGATTTAAAAGGCTTTGTTTGAATGTGTTTGACTTTTATTTGATTCAATTAGCTTTGTAGAATGTATTTGACTTTCATTTTATTCAAATAGATTTGTTTGAATGTGTTTGAATTTCATTTCATTCAATTTGTTTGTAGAATGCATTTCACTTTCATTTGATTTATATAGCTTTGTTTTAATGTGTTTGACTTTCATTTAAATTAAAAAGCTTTTTTTTTAATGTGTTTGACATTCATTTGATTTAAAAGGCTTTGTTTGAATGTGTTTGACTTTCATATTATTGAATTAGCTTTGTAGAATGTATATGACTCTCATTTGATTCAAATAGCTTTGTTTGAATATGTTTGACTTTCATTTGATTCAATTAGCTTTGTAGAATGTATATGACTTTTATTTCATTCAAATAGCTTTGTTTGAATGTGTTTAACTTGCTTTGTAGAATGTATTTGACTTAAATAGCTTTGTATTTGATTTAATTTGCTTTGTTTGAATGTATTTTGACTCTTATTTTATTCAAATAGCTTTGTAGAATGTATTTGACTTTTATTTGATTCAAATATAGCTTTGTAGAATGTATTTGACTTTCATTTGATTCAAATAGCTTTGTTTGAATGTGATTGACTTTCATTTTATTAAATTAGCTTTGTAGAATGTATTTGACTTTCATTTGATTCAAATAGCTTTGATTGAATGTGTTTTACTTTCATTTGACTTAAATAGCTTTGTTTGAATATGTGTAAATTTCATTTGATTCAATTAGCTTTGTAGAATGTATATGACTTTTATTTCATTCAAATAGCTTTGTTTGGATGTGTTTAACAATCATTTGATTCAATTAGCTTTGTTGAATGTATTCGACTCTTATTTGATTTAATTTGCTTTGTTTGAATGTATTTGACTCTCATTTGATTCAAATAGCTTTGTAGAATGTATTTGACTTTCATTTTATTCAAATAGCTATGTAGAATGTATTTGACTTTCATTTGATTCAAATAGCTTTGTTTGAATGTGTTTGACTTTCATTTGATTCAATTAGCTTTGTAGAATGTATTTGACTTTCATTTGATTCGAAAGCTTTTTTTGAATGTGTTTGACTTTCATTTGATTCAATTTGCTTTGTAGAATGTATTTGACTTTCATTTGATTCAAATAGCTTTTTTGAATGTGTTTTGACTTTCATTTGATTCAATTTGCTTTTTAGAATGTATTTGACTTTCATTTGATTCAAATAGCTTTGTTTGAATGTGTTTGACTTTCTTTTGATTCAATTAGCTTTGTTCGAATGTGTTTGACTTTCATTTGATTTAAATAGCTTTGTTTGAATGTGATTAACTTTCATTTGATTCAATTAGTTCTGTAGAATGTATTTGACTTTCATTTGATTCAATAGCTTTGATTGGATATGTTTGATTTTCATTTGATTCAATTAGGTTTGTTTGAATGTGTTTGACTTTCATATGATTCAATTATCTTTGTTTGAATGTGTTTGACTTTCATTTGATTCAAATAGCTTTGTTTGAATGTGATTGACTTTCATTTGATTCAATTAGCTTTGTAGAATGTATTGACTTTCATTTGATTCAAATAGCTTTGATTGAATGTGTTTCACTTTCATTAGATTCAATTAGCTTTGTAGAATGTATTTGACTTTCATTTAATTCAAATAGATTTGTTTGAATGTGTTTGACTTTCATTTGATTCAATTAGCTTTGTTTGACTGTGTTTGACTTTCATTTGATTAAATTAGCTTTGTTTGAATATGTTTAACTTTATTTGATTCATTTAGCCTTTGTTTGAATGTATTTGACTTTCATTTGATTCAAATAGCTTTGTAGAATGTATTTGACTTTCATTTAATTCAAATAGCTATGTAGAATGTATTTGACTTTCATTTGATTCAAATAGCTTTGTTTGGAATGTTATTGGACTTTCATTTGGTTCAATTAGCTTTGTAGAATGTATTTTGACTTTCATATGATTCAATTAGCTTTGTTTGAAAGTGTTTGACTTTCATTTGATTCATTTAGCTTTGCTTGAATGTGTTTGACTTTCATTTAATTCAATTAGCTTTGTAGCATGTATTTAACTTTCATTTGAATCAAATAACTTTGTTTGAATGTGTTTGACTTTCATTTGATTCAATTAGCTTTGTAGAATGTATTTGACTTTCATTTGATTCAAATAGCTTTGTTTGAATGTGTTTGACTTTCATTTGATTCAATTAGTTTTGTAGAATGTATTTGACTTTCATTTAAATTAAAAAGCTTTGTTCGAATGTGTTTGACTTTCATTTGATTCAATTAGCTTTGTAGAATGTATTTTACTTTTATTTGATTAAATTAGCTTTGTTTGAATTTATTTCACTCTCATTTGATTCAAATAGCTTTGTTGAATGTGTTTGACTTTCATTTGATTATTAGCTTTGTTTAAATGTATTTGACTCTCATTTGATTCAAATAGCTTTGTAAATGTTTTGACTTTCATTTATTCAAATAGCTTGTAGAATGTATTTGACTTTCATTTGATTCAAATAGCTTTGTTTGAATTTATTGACTTTCATTTGATTCAATTAGCTTTGTAGAATGTATTTGACTTTCATATGATTCAATTAGCTTTGTTTGAAAGTGTTTGACTTTCATTTGATTCATTTAGCTTTGCTTGAATGCGTTTGACTTTCATTTAATTCAATTAGCTTTGTAGCATGTATTTAACTTTCATTTGAATCAAATAACTTTGTTTGATGTGTTTGACTTTCATTTGATTCAATTAGCTTTGTAGAATGTATTTGACTTTCATTTGATTCAATAGCTTCTTTTTGATTCAATTAGTTTTGTAGAATGTATTTGACTTTCATTTTAAAGCTTTGTTTGAATGTGTTTGACTTTCATTTGATTCAATTAGCTTTGTAGAATGTATTTGACTTTCATTTGATTCAAATAGCTTTGTTTGAATGTGTTTGACTTTCATTTGATTCAATTAGCTTTAGAATGTATTTGACTTTCATTTGATTTTTTTTTGAATGTGTTTGACTTTCATTTGATTCAATTAGCTTTGTTTGTTTGACTTTCATTTGATTCTTTCATACTTTGATTGTTTGATTTATGTTTGATTTTCATTTGATTCAATTAGGTTTGTTTGAATGTGTTTGACTTTCATATGATTCAATAGCTTTGTTTGAATGTGTTTGACTTTCATTTGATTCAAATAGCTTTGTTTGAATGTGATTGACTTTCATTTGATTCAATTAGCTTTGTAGAATGTATTTGACTTTCATTTGATTCAAATAGCTTTGATTGAATGTGTTTGACTTTCACTTGATTCAATTAGCTTTGTTTGAATGTGTTTGACTTTCATATGATTCAATTAGCTTTGTAGATTGCATTTCACTTTCATTTGATTTATATAGCTTTGTTTGAATGTGTTTGACTTTCATTTAAATTAAAAAGCTTTTTTGAATGTGTTTGACTTTTATTTGATTTAAAAGGCTTTGTTTGAATGTGTTTGACTTTTATTTGATTCAATTAGCTTTGTACAATGAATTTGACTTTCATTTGATTCAAATAGCTTTGTTTGAATGTGTTTGAATTTCATTTGATTCAATTTGGTTTGTAGAATGCATTTCACTTTCATTTGATTTATATAGCTTTGTTTGAATGTGTTTGACTTTCATTTAAATTAAAAAGCTTTTTTTTTATGTGTTTGACATTCATTTGATTTAAAAGGCTTTGTTTTAATGTGTTGGACTTTCATATTATTCAGTTAGCTTTGTAGAATGTATATGACTCTCATTTGATTCAAATAGCTTTGTTTGAATGTGTTTGACTTTCATTTGATTCAATTAGCTTTGTAGAATGTATTTGACTTTTATTTGATTCCAATAGCTTTGTTTAAATGTGTTTGACTTTCAATTGATTCAATTAGCTTTGTAGAATGTATTTGACTTTTATTTGATTTAATTTGCTTTGTTTGAATGTATTTGACTCTCATTTCATTCAAATAGATTTGTAGAATGTATTTGACTTTCATTTGATTCAAATAGCTTTGTAGAATGTATTTGACTTTCATTTGATTCAAATAGCTTTGTTTGAATGTGTTTGACTTTCATTGGAGTCAAATAGCTTTGTTTGAATGTGTTTGACTTTCATTTAACTCAATTAGCTTTGTTGAATGTATTTGACTTTCATTTAATTCAATTAGCTTTGTAGAATGTATTTGACTTTCATTTGATTAAATTAGCTTTGTTTGAATGTGTTTGACTTTCATTTGATTCAAATAGCTTTGTTTGAATGTGTTTGACTTTCATTTGATTCAATTAGCTTCATTGAATATATTTGACTTTCATTTGATTCAATTAGCTTTGTTTGAATGTGTTTGACATTCATTTGATTCAATTAGCTTTGTAGAATGTATTTGACTTTTATTTGATTCCAATAGCTTTGTTTAAATGTGTTTGACTGTCATTTGATTCAATTAGCTTTATAGATTGTATTTGACTTTTATTTGATTTAATTTGCTTTGTTTGAATGTATGTGACTCTCATTTGATTCAAATAGATTTGTAGAATGTGTTTGACTTTCATTTGATTCAAATAGCTTTGTAGAATGTATTTGACTTTATTTTGATTCAAATAGCATTGTTTGAAAGTGTTTGAGTTTCATTTAATTCAATTAGCTTTGTAGAATGTATTTGACTTTCATTTGATTCAAATAGCTTTGTTTTGAATGTGATTGAATTTCATTTGATTCAATTTGCTTTGTAGATTGCATTTTCACTTTCATTTGATTTATATAGCTTTGTTTGAATGTGTTTGACTTTCATTTAAATTAAAAAGCTTTTTTTGCATGTGTTTGACTTTTATTTGATTTAAAAGGCTTTGTTTGAATGTGTTTGACTTTTATTTGATTCAATTAGCTTTGTAGAATGTATTTGACTTTCATTTTATTCAAATAGATTTGTTTGAATGTGTTTGAATTTCATTTGATTCAATTTGGTTTGTAGAATGCATTTCACTTTCATTTGGTTTATATAGCTTTGTTTTAATGTGTTTTGACTTTCATTTAAATTAAAAAGCTTTTTTTTAATGTGTTTGACATTCATTTGATTTAAAAAGGCTTTGTTTGAATGTGTTTGGACTTTCATATTATTGAATTAGCTTTGTAGAATGTATATGACTCTCATTTGATTCAAATAGCTTTGTTTGAATATGTTTGACTTTCATTTGATTCAATTAGCTTTGTTAGAATGTATATGACTTTTATTTCATTCAAATAGCTTTGTTTGAATGTGTTTTAACTTGCTTTGTAGAATGTATTTGACTTAAATAGCTTTGTATTTGATTTAATTTGCTTTGTTTGAATGTATTTGACTCTTATTTTATTCAAATAGCTTTGTAGAATGTATTTGACTTTTATTTGATTCAAATAGCTTTGTAGAATGTATTTGACTTTCATTTGATTCAAATAGCTTTGTTTGAATGTGATTGACTTTCATTTTATTAAATTAGCTTTGTAGAATGTATTTGACTTTCATTTGATTCAAATAGCTTTGATTGAATGTGTTTTACTTTCATTTGACTTAAATAGCTTTGTTTGAATATGTGTAAATTTCATTTGATTCAATTAGCTTTGTAGAATGTATATGACTTTTATTTCATTCAAATAGCTTTGTTTGATGTGTTTTAACAATCATTTGATTCAATTAGCTTTGTTGAATGTATTCGACTCTTATTTGATTTAATTTGCTTTGTTTGAATGTATTTGACTCTCATTTGATTCAAATAGCTTTGTAGAATGTATTTGACTTTCATTTTATTCAAATAGCTATGTAGAATGTATTTGACTTTCATTTGATTCAAATAGCTTTGTTTGAATGTGTTTGACTTTCATTTGATTCAATTAGCTTTTGTAGAATGTATTTGACTTTCATTTGATTCGAAAGCTTTTTTTGAATGTGTTTGACTTTCATTTGATTCAATTTGCTTTGTAGAATGTATTTGACTTTCATTTGATTCAAATAGCTTTTTTTTGAATGTGTTTGACTTTCATTTGATTCAATTTGCTTTTTAGAATGTATTTGACTTTCATTTGATTCAAATAGCTTTGTTTGAATGTGTTTGACTTTCTTTTGATTCAATTAGCTTTGTTCGAATGTGTTTGACTTTCATTTGATTTAAATAGCTTTGTTTGAATGTGATTAACTTTCATTTGATTCAATTAGTTCTGTAGAATGTATTTGACTTTCATTTGATTCAAATAGCTTTGATTGGATATGTTTGATTTTCATTTGATTCAATTAGGTTTGTTTGAATGTGTTTGACTTTCATATGATTCAATTATCTTTGTTTGAATGTGTTTGACTTTCATTTGATTCAAATAGCTTTGTTTGAATGTGATTGACTTTCATTTGATTCAATTAGCTTTGTAGAATGTATTTGACTTTCATTTGATTCAAATAGCTTTGATTGAATGTGTTTCACTTTCATTAGATTCAATTAGCTTTGTAGAATGTATTTGACTTTCATTTAATTCAAATAGATTTGTTTGAATGTGTTTGACTTTCATTTGATTCAATTAGCTTTGTTTGACTGTGTTTGACTTTCATTTGATTAAATTAGCTTTGTTTGAATATGTTTAACTTTATTTGATTCATTTAGCTTTGTTTGAATGTATTTGACTTTCATTTGATTCAAATAGCTTTGTAGAATGTATTTGACTTTCATTTAATTCAAATAGCTATGTAGAATGTATTTGACTTTCATTTGATTCAAATAGCTTTGTTTGAATGTTATTGACTTTCATTTGGTTCAATTAGCTTTGTAGAATGTATTTGACTTTCATATGATTCAATTAGCTTTGTTTGAAAGTGTTTGACTTTCATTTGATTCATTTAGCTTTGCTTGAATGTGTTTGACTTTCATTTAATTCAATTAGCTTTGTAGCATGTATTTAACTTTCATTTGAATCAAATAACTTTGTTTGAATGTGTTTGACTTTCATTTGATTCAATTAGCTTTGTAGAATGTATTTGACTTTCATTTGATTCAAATAGCTTTGTTTGAATGTGTTTGACTTTCATTTGATTCAATTAGTTTTGTAGAATGTATTTGACTTTCATTTAAATTAAAAAGCTTTGTTCGAATGTGTTTGACTTTCATTTGATTCAATTAGCTTTGTAGAATGTATTTTACTTTTATTTGATTAAATTAGCTTTGTTTGAATTTATTTCACTCTCATTTGATTCAAATAGCTTTGTTTGAATGTGTTTGACTTTCATTTGATTAAATTAGCTTTGTTTAAATGTATTTGACTCTCATTTGATTCAAATAGCTTTGTAGAATGTATTTGACTTTCATTTTATTCAAATAGCTATGTAGAATGTATTTGACTTTCATTTGATTCAAATAGCTTTGTTTGAATGTTATTGACTTTCATTTGATTCAATTAGCTTTGTAGAATGTATTTGACTTTCATATGATTCAATTAGCTTTGTTTGAAAGTGTTTGACTTTCATTTGATCCATTTAGCTTTGCTTGAATGCGTTTGACTTTCATTTAATTCAATTAGCTTTGTAGCATGTATTTAACTTTCATTTGAATCAAATAACTTTGTTTGAATGTGTTTGACTTTCATTTGATTCAATTAGCTTTGTAGAATGTATTTGACTTTCATTTGATTCAAATAGCTTTGTTTGAATGTGTTTTGACTTTATTTGATTCAATTAGTTTTGTAGAATGTATTTGACTTTCATTTAAATTAAAAAGCTTTGTTTGAATGTGTTTGACTTTCATTTGATTCAATTAGCTTTGTAGAATGTATTTGACTTTCATTT
Organism: Chenopodium quinoa; assembly: GCF_001683475.1. NCBI lineage: Eukaryota > Viridiplantae > Streptophyta > Magnoliopsida > Caryophyllales > Amaranthaceae > Chenopodium > Chenopodium quinoa. Next base: position 12,482 of record NW_018744595.1, on the reverse strand, counting down.
GATTCAAATAGCTTTGTTTGAATGTGTTTGACTTTCATTTGATTCAATTAGCTTTGTAGAATGTATTTGACTTTCATTTGATTCGAAAGCTTTTTTTGAATGTGTTTGACTTTCATTTGATTCAATTAGCTTTGTTCGAATGTGTTTGACTTTCATTTGATTTAGTTAGCTTTGTTTGAATGTGATTAACTTTCATTTGATTCAATTAGTTCTGTAGAATGTATTTGACTTTCATTTGATTCAAATAGCTTTGATTGAATATGTTTGATTTTCATTTGATTCAATTAGGTTTGTTTGAATGTGTTTGACTTTCATATGATTCAAATAGCTTTGTTTGAATGTGTTTGACTTTCATTTGATTCAAATAGCTTTGTTTGAATGTGATTGACTTTCATTTGATTCAATTAGCTTTGTAGAATGTATTTGACTTTCATTTGATTCAAATAGCTTTGATTGAATGTGTTTGACTTTTCACTTGATTCAATTAGCTTTGTTTGAATGTGTTTGACTTTCATATGATTCAATTAGCTTTGTAGATTGCATTTCACTTTCATTTGATTTATATAGCTTTGTTTGAATGTGTTTGACTTTCATTTAAATTAAAAAGCTTTTTTGAATGTGTTTGACTTTTATTTGATTTAAAAGGCTTTGTTTGAATGTGTTTGACTTTTATTTGATTCAATTAGCTTTGTACAATGAATTTGACTTTCATTTGATTCAAATAGCTTTGTTTGAATGTGTTTGAATTTCATTTGATTCAATTTGGTTTGTAGAATGCATTTCACTTTCATTTGATTTATATAGCTTTGTTTGAATGTGTTTGACTTTCATTTAAATTAAAAAGCTTTTTTTTTAATGTGTTTGACATTCATTTGATTTAAAAGGCTTTGTTTTAATGTGTTGGACTTTCATATTATTCAGTTAGCTTTGTAGAATGTATATGACTCTCATTTGATTCAAATAGCTTTGTTTGAATGTGTTTGACTTTCATTTGATTCAATTAGCTTTGTAGAATGTATTTGACTTTTATTTGATTCCAATAGCTTTGTTTAAATGTGTTTGACTTTCAATTGATTCAATTAGCTTTGTAGAATGTATTTGACTTTTATTTGATTTAATTTGCTTTGTTTGAATGTATTTGACTCTCATTTCATTCAAATAGATTTGTAGAATGTATTTGACTTTCATTTGATTCAAATAGCTTTGTAGAATGTATTTGACTTTCATTTGATTCAAATAGCTTTGTTTGAATGTGTTTGACTTTCATTGGAGTCAAATAGCTTTGTTTGAATGTGTTTGACTTTCATTTAACTCAATTAGCTTTGTTGAATGTATTTGACTTTCATTTAATTCAATTAGCTTTGTAGAATGTATTTGACTTTCATTTGATTAAATTAGCTTTGTTTGAATGTGTTTGACTTTCATTTGATTCAAATAGCTTTGTTTGAATGTGTTTGACTTTCATTTGATTCAATTAGCTTCATTGAATATATTTGACTTTCATTTGATTCAATTAGCTTTGTTTGAATGTGTTTGACATTCATTTGATTCAATTAGCTTTGTAGAATGTATTTGACTTTTATTTGATTCCAATAGCTTTGTTTAAATGTGTTTGACTGTCATTTGATTCAATTAGCTTTATAGATTGTATTTGACTTTTATTTGATTTAATTTGCTTTGTTTGAATGTATGTGACTCTCATTTGATTCAAATAGATTTGTAGAATGTGTTTGACTTTCATTTGATTCAAATAGCTTTGTAGAATGTATTTGACTTTTATTTGATTCAAATAGCATTGTTTGAAAGTGTTTGAGTTTCATTTAATTCAATTAGCTTTGTAGAATGTATTTGACTTTCATTTGATTCAAATAGCTTTGTTTGAATATGATTGAATTTCATTTGATTCAATTTGCTTTGTAGATTGCATTTCACTTTCATTTGATTTATATAGCTTTGTTTGAATGTGTTTGACTTTCATTTAAATTAAAAAGCTTTTTTTGCATGTGTTTGACTTTTATTTGATTTAAAAGGCTTTGTTTGAATGTGTTTGACTTTTATTTGATTCAATTAGCTTTGTAGAATGTATTTGACTTTCATTTTATTCAAATAGATTTGTTTGAATGTGTTTGAATTTCATTTGATTCAATTTGGTTTGTAGAATGCATTTCACTTTCATTTGGTTTATATAGCTTTGTTTTAATGTGTTTGACTTTCATTTAAATTAAAAAGCTTTTTTTTTAATGTGTTTGACATTCATTTGATTTAAAAGGCTTTGTTTGAATGTGTTTGACTTTCATATTATTGAATTAGCTTTGTAGAATGTATATGACTCTCATTTGATTCAAATAGCTTTGTTTGAATATGTTTGACTTTCATTTGATTCAATTAGCTTTGTAGAATGTATATGACTTTTATTTCATTCAAATAGCTTTGTTTGAATGTGTTTAACTATCATTTGATTCAGTTAGCTTTGTTGAATGTATTCGACTCTTATTTGATTTAATTTGCTTTGTTTGAATGTATTTGACTCTTATTTTATTCAAATAGCTTTGTAGAATGTATTTGACTTTTATTTGATTCAAATAGCTTTGTAGAATGTATTTGACTTTCATTTGATTCAAATAGCTTTGTTTGAATGTGATTGACTTTCATTTTATTAAATTAGCTTTGTAGAATGTATTTGACTTTCATTTGATTCAAATAGCTTTGATTGAATGTGTTTGACTTTCATTTGATTTAAATAGCTTTGTTTGAATATGTGTAAATTTCATTTGATTCAATTAGCTTTGTAGAATGTATATGACTTTTATTTCATTCAAATAGCTTTGTTTGAATGTGTTTAACTATCATTTGATTCAATTAGCTTTGTTGAATGTATTCGACTCTTATTTGATTTAATTTGCTTTGTTTGAATGTATTTGACTCTCATTTGATTCAAATAGCTTTGTAGAATGTATTTGACTTTCATTTTATTCAAATAGCTATGTAGAATGTATTTGACTTTCATTTGATTCAAATAGCTTTGTTTTGAATGTGATTGAGTTTCATTTTATTAAATTAGCTTTGTAGAATGTATTTGACTTTCATTTGATTCAAATAGCTTTGATTGAATGTGTTTGACTTTCATTTGATTTAAATAGCTTTGTTTGAATATGTGTTTGACTTTCATTTGATTCAATTAGCTTTGTAGAATGTATTTGACTTTCATATGATTCAATTAGCTTTGTTTGAAAGTGTTTGACTTTCATTTGATTCATTTAGCTTTGCTTGAATGTGTTTGACTTTCATTTAATTCAATTAGCTTTGTAGCATGTATTTAACTTTCATTTGAATCAAATAACTTTGTTTGAATGTGTTTGACTTTCATTTGATTCAATTAGCTTTGTAGAATGTATATGACTTTCATTTAATTCAAATAGCTTTGTGTGAATGTGTTTGACTTTCATTTGATTCAATTAGCTTTGTAGAATGTATTTGACTTTCATTTAAATTAAAAAGCTTTGTTTGAATGTGTTTGACTTTCATTTGATTAAATTAGATTTGTTTGAATGTATTTCACTCTCATTTGATTCAAATAGCTTTGTTTGAATGTGTTTGACTTTCATTTGATTCAATTAGCTTTGTAGAATGTATTTGACTTTAATTTGATTCAAATAGCTTTGTTTGAATGTGTTTGACTTTCATTTGATTCAATTAGCTTTGTAGAATGTATTTGACTTTCATTTGATTCGAAAGCTTTTTTTGAATGTGTTTGACTTTCATTTGATTCAATTAGCTTTGTTCGAATGTGTTTGACTTTCATTTGATTTAAATAGCTTTGTTTGAATGTGATTAACTTTCATTTGATTCAATTAGTTTTGTAGAATGTATTTGACTTTCATTTGATTCAAATAGCTTTGATTGAATGTGTTTGACTTTCATATGATTCAATTATCTTTGTTTGAATGTGTTTGACTTTCATTTGATTCAAATAGCTTTGTTTGAATGTGATTGACTTTCATTTGATTCAATTGGCTTTGTAGAATGTATTTGACTTTCATTTGATTCAAATAGCTTTGTTTGAATGTGTTTGACTTTCATTTGATTCAATTAGCTTTGTAGAATGTATTTGACTTTCATTTAAATTAAAAAGCTTTGTTTGAATGTGTTTGACTTTCATTTGATTAAATTAGATTTGTTTGAATGTATTTCACTCTCATTTGATTCAAATAGCTTTGTTTGAATGTGTTTGACTTTCATTTGATTCAATTAGCTTTGTAGAATGTATTTGACTTTAATTTGATTCAAATAGCTTTGTTTGAATGTGTTTGACTTTCATTTGGTTCAATTAGCTTTGTAGAATGTATTTGACTTTCATTTGATTCGAAAGCTTTTTTTGAATGTGTTTGACTTTCATTTGATTCAATTAGCTTTGTTCGAATGTGTTTGACTTTCATTTGATTTAAATAGCTTTGTTTGAATGTGATTAACTTTCATTTGATTCAATTAGTTTTGTAGAATGTATTTGACTTTCATTTGATTCAAATAGCTTTGTTTGAATGTGTTTGACTTTCATATGATTCAATTATCTTTGTTTGAATGTGTTTGACTTTCATTTGATTCAAATAGCTTTGTTTGAATGTGATTGACTTTCATTTGATTCAATTGGCTTTGTAGAATGTATTTGACTTTCATTTGATTCAAATAGCTTTGTTTGAATGTGTTTGACTTTCATTTGATTCAATTAGCTTTGTAGAATGTATTTGACTTTCATTTAAATTAAAAAGCTTTGTTTGAATGTGTTTGACTTTCATTTGATTCAATTAGCTTTGTAGAAAGTATTTTACTTTTATTTGATTAAATTAGCTTTGTTTGAATTTATTTCACTCTCATTTGATTCAAATAGCTTTGTTTGAATGTGTTTGACTTTCATTTGATTCAATTAGCTTTGTAGAATGTATTTGACTTTCATTTGATTCAAATAGCTTTGTTTGAATGTGTTTGACTTTCATTTGATTCAATTAGCTTTGTAGAATGTATTTGACTTTCATTTGATTCGAAAGCTTTTTTTGAATGTGTTTGACTTTCATTTGATTCAATTAGCTTTGTTCGAATGTGTTTGACTTTCATTTGATTTAAATAGCTTTGTTTGAATGTGATTAACTTTCATTTGATTCAATTAGTTCTGTAAAATGTATTTGACTTTCATTTGATTCAAATAGCTTTGATTGAATATGTTTGATTTTCATTTGATTCAATTAGGTTTGTTTGAATGTGTTTGACTTTCATATGATTCAATTATCTTTGTTTGAATGTGTTTGACTTTCATTTGATTCAAATAGCTTTTGTTTGAATGTGATTGACTTTCATTTGATTCAATTAGCTTTGTAGAATGTATTTGACTTTCATTTGATTCAAATAGCTTTGATTGAATGTGTTTCACTTTCATTTGATTCAATTAGCTTTGTAGAATGTATTTGACTTTCATTTAATTCAAATAGATTTGTTTGAATGTGTTTGACTTTCATTTGATTCAATTAGCTTTGTTTGACTGTGTTTGACTTTCATTTGATTAAATTAGCTTTGTTTGAATATGTTTAACTTTATTTGATTCATTTAGCTTTGTTTGAATGTATTTGACTCTCATTTGATTCAAATAGCTTTGTAGAATGTATTTGACTTTCATTTTATTCAAATAGCTATGTAGAATGTATTTGACTTTCATTTGATTCAAATAGCTTTGTTTGAATGTTATTGACTTTCATTTGATTCAATTAGCTTTGTAGAATGTATTTGACTTTCATATGATTCAATTAGCTTTGTTTGAAAGTGTTTGACTTTCATTTGATTCATTTAGCTTTGCTTGAATGCGTTTGACTTTCATTTAATTCAATTAGCTTTGTAGCATGTATTTAACTTTCATTTGAATCAAATAACTTTGTTTGAATGTGTTTGACTTTCATTTGATTCAATTAGCTTTGTAGAATGTATTTGACTTTCATTTGATTCAAATAGCTTTGTTTGAATGTGTTTGACTTTCATTTGATTCAATTAGTTTTGTAGAATGTATTTGACTTTCATTTAAATTAAAAAGCTTTGTTTGAATGTGTTTGACTTTCATTTGATTCAATTAGCTTTGTAGAATGTATTTTACTTTTATTTGATTAAATTAGCTTTGTTTGAATTTATTTCACTCTCATTTGATTCAAATAGCTTTGTTTGAATGTGTTTGACTTTCATTTGATTCAATTAGCTTTGTAGAATGTATTTGACTTTCATTTGATTCAAATAGCTTTGTTTGAATGTGTTTGACTTTCATTTGATTCAATTAGCTTTGTAGAATGTATTTGAATTTCATTTGATTCGAAAGCTTTTTTTGAATGTGTTTGACTTTCATTTGATTCAATTAGCTTTGTTCGAATGTGTTTGACTTTCATTTGATTTTAATTAGCTTTGTTTGAATGTGATTAACTTTCATTTGATTCAATTAGTTCTGTAGAATGTATTTGACTTTCATTTGATTCAAATAGCTTTGATTGAATATGTTTGATTTTCATTTGATTCAATTAGGTTTGTTTGAATGTGTTTGACTTTCATATGATTCAATTATCTTTGTTTGAATGTGTTTGACTTTCATTTGATTCAAATAGCTTTGTTTAAATGTGATTGACTTTCATTTGATTCAATTGGCTTTGTAGAATGTATTTGACTTTCATTTGATTCAAATAGCTTTGTTTGAATGTGTTTGACTTTCATTTGATTCAATTAGCTTTGTAGAATGTATTTGACTTTCATTTAAATTAAAAAGCTTTGTTTGAATGTGTTTGACTTTCATTTGATTAAATTAGATTTGTTTGAATGTATTTTACTCTCATTTGATTCAAATAGCTTTGTTTGAATGTGTTTGACTTTCATTTGATTCAATTAGCTTTGTAGAATGTATTTGACTTTAATTTGATTCAAATAGCTTTGTTTGAATGTGTTTGACTTTCATTTGATTCAATTAGCTTTGTAGAATGTATTTGACTTTCATTTGATTCGAAAGCTTTTTTTGAATGTGTTTGACTTTCATTTGATTCAATTAGCTTTGTTCGAATGTGTTTGACTTTCATTTGATTTAAATAGCTTTGTTTGAATGTGATTAACTTTCATTTGATTCAATTAGTTCTGTAGAATGTATTTGACTTTCATTTGATTCAAATCGCTTTGATTGAATATGTTTGATTTTCATTTGATTCAATTAGGTTTGTTTGAATGTGTTTTGACTTTCATATGATTCAATTATCTTTGTTTGAATGTGTTTGACTTTCATTTGATTCAAATAGCTTTGTTTGAATGTGATTGACTTTCATTTGATTCAATTGGCTTTGTAGAATGTATTTGACTTTCATTTGATTCAAATAGCTTTGTTTGAATGTGTTTGACTTTCATTTGATTCAATTAGCTTTGTAGAATGTATTTGACTTTCATTTAAATTAAAAAGCTTTGTTTGAATGTGTTTGACTTTCATTTGATTCAATTAGCTTTGTAGAAAGTATTTTACTTTTATTTGATTAAATTAGCTTTATTTGAATTTATTTCACTCTCATTTGATTCAAATAGCTTTGTTTGAATGTGTTTGACTTTCATTTGATTCAATTAGCTTTGTAGAATGTATTTGACTTTCATTTGATTCAAATAGCTTTGTTTGAATGTGTTTGACTTTCATTTGATTCAATTAGCTTTGTAGAATGTATTTGACTTTCATTTTATTCGAAAGCTTTTTTTGAATGTGTTTGACTTTCATTTGATTCAATTAGCTTTGTTCGAATGTGTTTGACTTTCATTTGATTTAAATAGCTTTGTTTGAATGTGATTAACTTTCATTTGATTCAATTAGTTCTGTAAAATGTATTTGACTTTCATTTGATTGAAATAGCTTTGATTGAATATGTTTGATTTTCATTTGATTCAATTAGGTTTGTTTGAATGTGTTTGACTTTCATATGATTCAATTATCTTTGTTTGAATGTGTTTGACTTTCATTTGATTCAAATAGCTTTGTTTGAATGTGATTGACTTTCATTTGATTCAATTAGCTTTGTAGAATGTATTTGACTTTCATTTGATTCAAATAGCTTTGATTGAATGTGTTTCACTTTCATTTGATTCAATTAGCTTTGTAGAATGTATTTGACTTTCATTTAATTCAAATAGATTTGTTTGAATGTGTTTGACTTTCATTTGATTCAATTAGCTTTGTTTGACTGTGTTTGACTTTCATTTGATTAAATTAGCTTTGTTTGAATATGTTTAACTTTATTTGATTCATTTAGCTTTGTTTGAATGTATTTGACTCTCATTTGATTCAAATAGCTTTGTAGAATGTATTTGACTTTCATTTTATTCAAATAGCTATGTAGAATGTATTTGACTTTCATTTGATTCAAATAGCTTTGTTTGAATGTTATTGACTTTCATTTGATTCAATTAGCTTTGTAGAATGTATTTGACTTTTATATGATTCAATTAGCTTTGTTTGAAAGTGTTTGACTTTCATTTGATTCATTTAGCTTTGCTTGAATGCGTTTGACTTTCATTTAATTCAATTAGCTTTGTAGCATGTATTTAACTTTCATTTGAATCAAATAACTTTGTTTGAATGTGTTTGACTTTCATTTGATTCAATTAGCTTTGTAGAATGTATTTGACTTTCATTTGATTCAAATAGCTTTGTTTGAATGTGTTTGACTTTCATTTGATTCAATTAGTTTTGTAGAATGTATTTGACTTTCATTTAAATTAAAAAGCTTTGTTTGAATGTGTTTGACTTTCATTTGATTCAATTAGCTTTGTAGAATGTATTTTACTTTTTATTTGATTAAATTAGCTTTGTTTGAATTTATTTCACTCTCATTTGATTCAAATAGCTTTGTTTGAATGTGTTTGACTTTCATTTGATTCAATTAGCTTTGTAGAATGTATTTGACTTTCATTTGATTCAAATAGCTTTGTTTGAATGTGTTTGACTTTCATTTGATTCAATTAGCTTTGTAGAATGTATTTGAATTTCATTTGATTCGAAAGCTTTTTTTGAATGTGTTTAACTTTCATTTGATTCAATTAGCTTTGTTCGAATGTGTTTGACTTTCATTTGATTTAATTAGCTTTGTTTGAATGTGATTAACTTTCATTTGATTCAATTAGTTCTGTAGAATGTATTTGACTTTCATTTGATTCAAATAGCTTTGATTGAATATGTTTGATTTTCATTTGATTCAATTAGGTTTGTTTGAATGTGTTTGACTTTCATATGATTCAATTAGCTTTGTTTGAATGTGTTTGACTTTCATTTGATTCAAATATCTTTGTTTGAATGTGATTGACTTTCATTTGATTCAATTAGCTTTGTAGAATGTATTTGACTTTCATTTGATTCAAATAGCTTTGATTGAATGTGTTTGACTTTCACTTGATTCAATTAGCTTTGTTTGAATGTGTTTGACTTTCATATGATTCAATTAGCTTTGTAGATTGCATTTCACTTTTCATTTGATTTATATAGCTTTGTTTGAATGTGTTTGACTTTCATTTAAATTAAAAAGCTTTTTTGAATGTGTTTTGACTTTTATTTGATTTAAAAGGCTTTGTTTGAATGTGTTTTACTTTTATTTTATTCAATTAGCTTTGTACAATGAATTTGACTTTCATTTGATTCAAATAGCTTTGTTTGAATGTGTTTGAATTTCATTTGATTCAATTTGCTTTGTAGAATGCATTTCACTTTCATTTGATTTATATAGCTTTGTTTGAATGTGTTTGACTTTCATTTAAATTAAAAAGCTTTTTTTTAATGTGTTTGACATTCATTTGATTTAAAAGGCTTTGTTTGAATGTGTTGGACTTTCGTATTATTCAGTTAGCTTTGTAGAATGTATATGACTCTCATTTGATTCAAATAGCTTTGTTTGAATGTGTTTGACTTTCATTTGATTCAATTAGCTTTGTAGAATGTATTTGACTTTTATTTGATTCCAATAGCTTTGTTTAAATGTGTTTGACTTTCAATTGATTCAATTAGCTTTGTAGAATGTATTTCACTTTTATTTGATTTAATTTGCTTTGTTTGAATGTATTTGACTCTCATTTCATTCAAATAGATTTGTAGAATGTATTTGACTTTCATTTGATTCAAATAGCTTTGTAGAATGTATTTGACTTTCATTTGATTCAAATAGCTTTGTTTGAATGTGTTTGACTTTCATTGGATTCAAATAGCTTTGTTTGAATGTGTTTGACTTTCATTTAACTTAATTAGCTTTGTTGAATGTATTTGACTTTCATTTAATTCAATTAGCTTTGTAGAATGTGTTTTGACTTTCATTTGATTAAATTAGCTTTGTTTGAATGTGTTTGACTTTCATTTGATTCAAATAGCTTTGTTTGAATGTGTTTGACTTTCATTTGATTCAATTAGCTTCATTGAATATATTTGACTTTCATTTTGATTCAATTAGCTTTGTTTGAATGTGTTTGACATTCATTTGATTCAATTAGCTTTGTAGAATGTATTTGACTTTTATTTGATTCCAATAGCTTTGTTTAAATGTGTTTGACTGTCATTTGATTCAATTAGCTTTGTAGAATGTATTTGTCTTTTATTTGATTTAATTTGCTTTGTTTGAATGTATGTGACTCTCATTTGATTCAAATAGATTTGTAGAATGTGTTTGACTTTCATTTGATTCAAATAGCTTTGTAGAATGTATTTGACTTTTATTTGATTCAAATAGCTTTGTTTGAATGTGTTTGACTTTCATATTATTGAATTTTCTTTGTTCGAATTTATTTGACTCTCCTTTGATTCAAATAGCTTTGTTTGAATATGTTTGACTTTCATTTGATTCAATTAGCTTTGTAGAATGTATATGACTTTTATTTTCATTCAAATAGCTTTGTTTTGAATGTGTTTAACTATCATTTGATTCAATTAGCTTTGTTGAATGTATTCGACTCTTATTTGATTTAATTTGCTTTGTTTGAATGTATTTGACTCTCATTTGATTCAAATAGCTTTGTTGAATGTATTCGACTCTTATTTGATTTAATTTGCTTATTTGAATGTATTTGACTCTTATTTTTTATTCAAATAGCTTTGTAGAATGTATTTGACTTTTATTTGATTTCAAATAGCTTTGTAGAATGTATTTGACTTTCATTTGATTCAAATAGCTTTGTTTGAATGTGATTGACTTTCATTTTATTAAATTAGCTTTGTACAATGTATTTGACTTTCATTTGATTCAAATAGCTTTGATTGAATGTGTTTGACTTTCATTTGATTTAAATAGCTTTGTTTGAATATGTGTAAATTTCATTTGATTCAATTAGCTTTGTAGAATGTATATGACTTTTATTTCATTTAAATAGCTTTGTTTGAATGTGTTTAACTATCATTTGATTCAATTAGTTTTGTGAATGTATTCGACTCTTATTTGATTTAATTTGCTTTGTTTGAATGTATTTGACTCTCATTTGATTCAAATAGCTTTGTAGAATGTATTTGACTTTCATTTTATTCAAAAGCTATGTAGAATGTATTTGACTTTCATTTGATTCAAATAGCTTTGTTTGAATGTTATTGACTTTCATTTGATTCAATTAGCTTTGTAGAATGTATTTGACTTTCATTTGATTCAATAGCTTTGTTTGAATGTTTTGACTTTCATTTGATTCATTTAGCTTTGCTTGAATGTGTTTGACTTTCATTTAATTCAATTAGCTTTGTAGCATGTATTTAACTTTCATTTGAATCAAATAACTTTGTTTGAATGTGTTTGACTTTCATTTGATTCAATTAGCTTTGTAGAATGTATTGACTTTCATTTAATTCAAATAGCTTTGTTTGAATGTGTTTGACTTTCATTTGATTCAATTAGCTTTAAATGTATTTGACTTTCATTTAAATTAAAAAGCTTTGTTTGAATGTGTTTGACTTTCATTTGATTAAATTAGCTTTTTGAATTTATTTCACTCTCATTTGATTCAAATAGCTTTGTTTGAATGTGTTTGACTTTCATTTGATTCAATTAGCTTTGTAGAATGTATTTGACTTTAATTTGATTCAAATAGCTTTGTTTGAATGTGTTTGACTTTCATTTGATTCAATTAGCTTTGTAGAATGTATTTGACTTTCATTTGATTCGAAAGCTTTTTTTGAATGTGTTTGACTTTCATTTGATTCAATTAGCTTTGTTCGAATGTGTTTGACTTTCATTTGATTTAAATAGCTTTGTTTGAATGTGATTAACTTTCATTTGATTCAATTAGTTTTGTAGAATGTATTTGACTTTCATTTGATTCAAATAGCTTTGATTGAATATGTTTGATTTTCATTTGATTCAATTAGGTTTGTTTGAATGTGTTTGACTTTCATATGATTTAATTAGCTTTGTTTGAATGTGTTTGACTTTCATTTGATTCAAATAGCTTTGTTTGAATGTGATTGACTTTCATTTGATTCA
>NW_018744594.1:0-77137 GCF_001683475.1 Chenopodium quinoa | reverse complement strand
ATTTTTGTAGAAGTGTTTGACTTTCATTTGATTCAAATAGCTTTGTTTGAATGTTTTTTGACTTTCATTTGATTTAGCTTCGTAGAATGTATTTGACTTTCATTTGCTTGAATTTATTTGACGGCTTTGAATGTGTTTGACTTCATTTGATTCAAATTCCTTTGTTTGAATGTGTTCGACTTTCATTTGATTCAAATAGCATTTTTTGAATGTGCTTGACTTTCATTTGATTCAACTAGCTTTGTAGAATGTATTTGACTTTCATTTGATTAAAATAGCTTTGTTTGAATGTGTTTCACTTTCATTTGATTCAATTAGCTTTGTAGAATGTATTTGACTTTCATTTGATTCAAATAGCTTTTTGAATGTGTTTGACTTTCATTTGATTCAATTTGCTTTGTATTTGACTTTTATTTGATTTAATTAGCTTTGTTTGAATGTATTAACTCTCATTTGATTCAAATAGCTTTATTTGAATGTGTTTGACTTTCATTTGATTCAATTTCTTTTGTTTGAATGTGTTTGACTTTCATTTGATTCGATTTGCTTTGTGGAATGTATTTGACTTTTATTTGATTCAAATAGCTTTGTTTGAATGTGTTTGACTTTCATTTGATTCAATTTGCTTTGTAGAATGTGTTTGACTTTTATTTGATTTAATTAGCTTTGTTTGAATGTATTTAACTCTCATTTGATTCAAATAGCTTTATAGAATGTATTTGACATTATTTGATTTAAATAGCTTTGTTTGAATGTGTTTGACTTTCATTTGATTCAATTAGCTTGTAAATGTATTTGACTTTCATTTGATTAAAATAGCTTTGTTTGAATGTGTTGACTTTCATTTGATTCAATTAGCTTTGTAGAATGTATTTTGACTTTCATTTGATTCAAATAGCTTTGTTTGAATGTGTTTAACTTTCATTTGATTCAATAGCTTTATAGAATGTATTTGACATTTATTTGATTTAAATAGCTTTGTTTGAATGTGTTTGACTTTCATTTGATTCAATTTCACTTTTTGATTAAAATAGCTTTGTTTGAATGTGTTTGACTTTCATTTGATTCAATTAGCTTTGTAGAATGTATTTGACTTTCATTTGATTCAAATAGCTTTGTTTGAATGTGTTTGACTTTCATTTGATTCAAATAGCTTTATAGAATTTATTTGACATTTATTTGATTTAAATAGCTTTATTTGAATGTGTTTGACTTTCATTTGATTCAAATTCCTTTGTTTGAATGTGTTGGACTTTCATTGGATTCAAATAGCATTGTTTGAATGTGCTTGACTTTCATTTGATTCAACTAGCTTTGTAGAATGTATTTGACTTTCATTTGATTCAAATAGCTTTGTTTGAATGTGTTTGACTTTCATTTGATTCAATTAGCTTTGTAGAATGTATTTGACTTACATTTGATTCAAATAGCTTTGTTTGAATGTGCTTGACTTCATTTGATTCAATTTGCTTTTATTTGATTTAATTAGCTTTGTTTGAATGTATTTGACTCTCATTTGATTCTTTCACTTTTTGCTGAATCTTTCATTTGCTTTGACATTTATTTGATTTAAATAGCTTTATTTGTGTTTGACTTTCATTTGATTCAAATTCCTTTGTTTGAATGTGTTTGACTTTCATTTGATTCAAATAGCATTGTTTGAATGTGCTTGACTTTCATTTGATTCAACTAGCTTTGTAGAATGTATTTGACTTTCATTGATTCAAATAGCTTTGTTTGAATGTGTTTGAACTTTCATTTGATTCAATTAGCTTTGTAGAATGTATTTGACTTACATTTGATTCAAATAGCTTTGTTTGAATGTGTTTGACTTTCATTTGATTCAATTTGCTTTGTAGAATGTATTTGACTTTAATTTGATTTTATTAGCTTTGTTTGAATGTATTTGACTCTCATTTGATTCAAATAGCTTTATTTGAATGTGTTTGACTTTCATTTGATTCAATTTCTTTTGTTTGAATGTGTTTGACTTTCATTTGATTCGATTTGCTTTGTGGAATGTATTTGACTTTTATTTGATTCAAATAGCTTTGTTTGAATGTGTTTTTGACTTTCATTTGATTCAATTTGCTTTTTAGAATGTATTTGACTTTTATTTGATTTAATTAGCTTTGTTTGAATGTATTTAACTCACATTTGATTCAAATAGCTTTATAGAATGTATTTGACATTTATTGATTTAAATAGCTTTGTTTGAATGTGTTTGACTTTCATTTTATTCATTTAGCTTTGTAGAATGTATTTGACTTTCATTTGATTAAAATAGCTTTGTTTGAATGTGTTTGACTTTCATTCGATTTAATTAGCTTTGTAGAATGTATTTGACTTTCATTTGATTCAAATAGCTTTGTTTGAATGTGTTTTGACATTCATTTGATTCGATTTGCTTTGTAGAATGTATTTGACTTTCATTTGATTCAAATAGCTTTGTTTGAATGTGTTTGACTTTCATTTGATTCAATTAGCTTTATAGAATGTATTTGACATTTATTTGATTTAAATAGCTTTGTTTGAATGTGTTTGACTTTCATTTGATTCAATTAGCTTTGTAGAATGTATTTGACTTTCATTTGATTCAAATAGCTTTGTAGAATGTGTTTGACTTTCATTTGAATTCAAATAGCTTTGTTTGAATTTGTTTGACTTTCATTTGATTCAATTTGCTTTGTAGAATGTATTTTACTTTTATTTGATTTAATTAGCTTTGTTTGAATGTATTTGACTCTCATTTGATTCAAATAGCTTTATTTGAATGTGTTTGACTTTCATTTGATTCAAATTCCTTTGTTTGAATGTGTTCAACTTTCATTTGATTCAAATAGCATTGTTTGAAGTGCTTGACTTTCATTTGACTCAACTAGCTTTGTATAATGTATTTGACTTTCATTTGATTAAAATAGCTTTGTTTGAATGTGTTTGACTTTCATTTGATTCAATTAGCTTTGTAGAATGTATTTGACTTTCATTTGATTCAAATAGCTTTGTTTGAATGTGTTTGACTTTCATTTGATTCGATTTGCTTTGTAGAATGTATTTGACTTTCATTTGATTCAAATAGCTTTGTTGGAATGTGTTTGACTTTTATTTGATTCAAATAGCTTTATAGAATGTATTTGACATTTATTTGATTTAAATAGCTTTGTTTGAATGTGTTTGACTTTCATTTGATTCAATTAGCTATGTAGAATGTATTTCACTTTCATTTGATTAAAATAGCTTTGTTTGAATGTGTTTGACTTTCGTTTGATTCAATTAGCTTTGTAGAATGTATTTGACTTTCATTTTATACAAATAGCTTTGTTTGAATGTGTTTGATTTTCATTTGATTCAAATAGCTTTATAAAATTTATTTGAAATTTATTTGATTTAAATAGCTTTATTTGAATGTGTTTAACTTTCATTTGATTCAAATTCCTTTGTTTGAATGTGTTCGACTTTCATTTGATTCAAATAACATTGTTTGAATGTGCTTGACTTTCATTTGATTCAACTAGCTTTGTAGAATGTATTTGACTTTCATTTGATTCAAATAGCTTTGTTTGAATGTGTTTGACTTTCATTTGATTCAATTAGCTTTGTAGAATGTTTTTGACTTATATTTGATTCAAATAGCTTTGTTTGAATGTGTTTGACTTTCATTTGATTCAATTTGCTTTGTAGAATGTATTTGACTTTAATTGATTTAATTAGCTTTGTTTGAATGTATTTGACTCTCATTTGATTCAAATAGCTTTATTTGAATGTGTTTGACTTTCATTTGATTCAAATTCCTTTGTTTGAATGAATTTGACTTTCATTTGATTCGATTTGCTTTGTAGAATGTATTTGACTTTTATTTGATTCAAATAGCTTTGTTTGAATGTGTTTGACTTTCATTGATTCAATTTGCTTTGTAGAATGTATTTGACTTTTATTTGATTTAATTAGCTTTGTTTGAATGTATTTAACTCTCATTTGATTCAAATAGCTTTATAGAATGTATTTGACATTTATTTGATTTTGTTTGAATGTGTTTGACCTTCATTTTATTCATTTAGCTTTGTAGAATGTATTTGATTTTCATTTGATTAAAATAGCTTTGTTTGAATGTGTTTGACTTTCATTTGATTCAATTTGCTTTGTAGAATGTATTTGACTTTTATTTGATTTAATTAGCTTTGTTTGAATGTATTTGACTCTCATTTGATTCAAATAGCGTTATTTGAATGTGTTTGACTTTCATTTGATTCAAATTCCTTTGTTTGAATGTGTTCGACTTTCATTTGATTTAAATAGCATTGTTTGAATGTGCTTGACTTTCATTTGATTCAACTAGCTTTGTAGAATGTATTTGACTTTCATTTGATTAAAATAGCTTTGTTTGAATGTGTTTGACTTTCATTCGATTCAATTAGCTTTGTAGAATGTATTTGACTTTCATTTGATTCAAATGGCTTTGTTTGAATGTGTTTGACTTTCATTTGATTCGATTTGCTTTGTAGAATGTATTTGACTTTCATTTGATTCAAATAGCTTTGTTTGAATGTGTTTGACTTCCATTTGATTCAAATAGCTTTATAAAATGTATTTGACATTTATTTGATTCAAATAGCTTTGTTTGAATGTGTTCGACTTTCATTTGATTCAATTAGCTTTGTAGAATGTATTTGACTTTTATTTGATTTAATTAGCTTTGTTTGAATGTATTTGACTCTCATTTGATTCAAATAGCTTTTATTTGAATGTGTTTGACTTTCATTTGATTCAATTAGCTTTGTAAAATGTATTTGACTTTCATTTTATTTAAATAGCTTTGTAGAATGTATTTGACTTTCATTTGATTCAAATAGCTTTGTTTGAATGTGTTTGACTTTCATTTGATTCAAATAACTTTATAGAATTTATTTGACATTTATTTGATTTAAATAGCTTTATTTGAATGTGTTTGACTTTCATTTGATTCAAATTCCTTTGTTTGAATGAGTTCGACTTTCATTTGATTCAAATAGCATTGTTTGAATGTGCTTGGCTTTCATTTGATTCAACTAGCTTTGTAGAATGTATTTGACTTTCATTTGATTCAAATAGCTTTGTTTGAATGTGTTTGACTTTCATTTGATTCAATTAGCTTTGTAGAAATGTATTTGACTTACATTTGATTCAAATAGCTTTGTTTTGAATGTGTTTGATTTTCATTTGATTCAATTTGCTTTGTAGAATGTATTTGACTTTTATTTGATTTAATTAGCTTTGTTTGAATGTATTTGACTCTCATTTGATTCAAATAGCTTTATTTGAATGTGTTTGACTTTCATTTGATTCAATTAGCTTTGTAAAATGTATTTGACTTTCATATGATTCAAATAGCTTTGTAGAATGTATTTGACTTTCATTTGATTCAAATAGCTTTGTTTGAATGTGTTTGACTTTCATTTGATTCAAATAGCTTTATAGAATTTATTTGACATTTATTTGATTTAAATAGCTTTATTTGAATGTGTTTGACTTTCATTTGATTCAAATTCCTTTGTTTGAATGTGTTCGACTTTCATTTGATTCAAATAGCATTGTTTGAATGTGCTTGGCTTTCATTTGATTCAACTAACTTTGTAGAATGTATTTGACTTTCATTTGATTCAAATAGCTTTGTTTGAATGTGTTTGACTTTCATTTGATTCAATTAGCTTTGTAGAATGTATTTGACTTACATTTGATTCAAATAGCTTTGTTTGAATTTGTTTGACTTTCATTTGATTCAATTTGCTTTGTAGAATGTATTTCACTTTTATTTGATTTAATTAGTTTTGTTTGAATGTATTTGACTTTCATTTGATTCAAATAGCTTTGTTTGAATGTGTTTGACTTACATTTGATTCAATTTGCTTTGTAGACTGTATTTGACTTTTATTTGATTTAATTAGCTTTGTTTGAATATATTTAACTCTCATTTGATTCAAATAGCTTTATAGAATGTATTTGACATTTATTTGATTTAAATAGGTTTGTTTGAATGTGTTTGACTTTCATTTTATTCATTTAGCTTTGTAGAATGTATTTGACTTTCATTTGATTAAAATAGCTTTGTTTGAATGTGTTTGACTTTCATTTGATTCAATTTGCTTTGTAGAATGTATTTGAGTTTTATTTGATTTAATTAGCTTTGTTTGAATGTATTTAACTCTCATTTGATTCAAATAGCTTTATTTGAATGTGTTTGACCTTCATTTGATTCAAATTCCTTTGTTTGAATGTGTTTGACTTTCATTTGATTCAAATAGCATTGTTTGAATGTGCTTGACTTTCATTTGATTCAACTAGCTTTGTAGAATGTATTTGACTTTCATTTGATTAAAATAGCTTTGTTTGAATGTGTTTGACTTTCATTCGATTCAATTAGCTTTGTAGAATGTATTTGACTTTCATTTGATTCAAATAGCTTTGTTTGAATGTGTTTGACATTCATTTGATTCGATTTGCTTTATAGAATGTATTTGACTTTCATTTGATTCAAATAGCTTTGTTTGAATGTGTTTGACTTTCATTTGATTCAATTAGCTTTATAGAATGTATTTGACATTTATTTGATTTAAATAGCTTTGTTTGAATGTGTTTGACTTTCATTTGATTCAATTAGCTTTGTAGAATGTATTTGACTTTCATTTGATTCAAATAGCTTTGTAGAATGTGTTTGACTTTCATTTGATTCAAATAGCTTTGTTTGAATTTGTTTGACTTTCATTTGATTCAATTTGCTTTGTAGAATGTATTTCACTTTTATTTGATTTAATTAGCTTTGTTTGAATGTATTTGACTCTCATTTGATTCAAATAGCTTTATTTAAATGTGTTTGACTTTCATTTGATTCAAATTCCTTTGTTTGAATGTGTTAGACTTTCATTTGATTCAAATTGCATTGTTTGAATGTGCTTGACTTTCATTTGATTCAACTAGCTTTGTAGAATGTATTTGACTTTCATTTGATTAAAATAGCTTTGTTTGAATGTGTTTGACTTTCATTTGATTCGATTTGCTTTGTAGAATGTATTTGACTTTCATTTGATTCAAATAGCTTTGTTTGAATGTGTTTGACTTTCATTTGATTCGATTTGCTTTGTAGAATGTATTTGACTTTCATTTGATTCAAATAGCTTTGTTGGAATGTGTTTGACTTTCATTTGATTCAAATAGCTTTATAGAATGTAATTGACATTTATTTGATTTAAATAGCTTTGTTTGAATGTGTTTGACTTTCATTTGATTTAATTAGCTATGTAGAATGTATTTCACTTTCATTTGATTAAAATAGCTTTGTTTGAAATGTGTTTGACTTTCATTTGATTCAATTAGCTTTGTAGAATGTATTTGACTTTCATTTGATTCAAATAGCTTTGTTTGAATGTGTTTGATTTTCATTTGATTCAAATAGCTTTATAGAATAAATTTTGATTTAAATAGCTTTATTTGAATGTGTTTGACTTTCATTTGATTCAAATTCCTTTGTTTGAATGTGTTCGACTTTCATTTGATTCAAATTGCATTGTTTGAATGTGCTTGACTTTCATTTGATTCAACTAGCTTTGTAGAATGTATTTGACTTTCATTTGATTCAAATAGCTTTGTTTGAATGTGTTTGACTTTCATTTGATTCAATTAGCTTTGTAGAATGTATTTGACTTACATTTGATTCAAATAGCTTTGTTTGAATGTGTTTGATTTTCATTTGATTCAATTTGCTTTGTAGAATGTATTTGACTTTAATTGATTTAATTAGCTTTGTTTGAATGTATTTGACTCTCATTTGATTCAAATAGCTTTATTTGAATGTGTTTGACTTTCATTTGATTCAAATTCCTTTGTTTGAATGAATTTGACTTTCATTTGATTCGATTTGCTTTGTACAATGTATTTGACTTTTATTTGATTCAAATAGCTTTGTTTGAATGTGTTTGACTTTCATTTGATTCAATTTGCTTTGTAGAATGTATTTGACTTTTATTTGATTTAATTAGCTTTGTTTGAATGTATTTAACTCTCATTTGATTCAAATAGCTTTATAGAATGTATTTGACATTTATTTGATTTAAATAGCTTTGTTTGAATGTGTTTGACTTTCATTTTATTCAATTAGCTTTGTAGAATGTATTTGACTTTCATTTGATTAAAATAGCTTTGTTTGAATGTGTTTGACTTTCATTTGATTCAATTAGCTTTGTCGAATGTATTTGACTTTTATTTAATTTAATTAGCTTTGTTTGAATGTATTTGACTCTCATTTGATTCAAATAGCTTTATTTGAATGTGTTTGACTTTCATTTGATTCAAATTCCTTTGTTTGAATGTGTTTGACTTTCATTTGATTTGATTTGCTTTGTAGAATGTATTTGACTTTTATTTGATTCAAATAGCTTTGTTTGAATGTGTTTTGACTTACATTTGATTCAATTTGCTTTGTAGAATGTATTTGACTTTTATTTGATTTAATTAGCTTTGTTTGAATGTATTTAACTCTCATTTGATTCAAATAGCTTTATAGAATGTATTTGACATTTATTAGATTTTGTTTGAATGTGTTTGACCTTCATTTTATTCATTTAGCTTTGTAGAATGTATTTGACTTTCATTTGATTAAAATAGCTTTGTTTGAATGTGTTTGACTTTCATTTGATTCAAATAGCTTTATAGAATTTATTTGACATTTATTTGATTTAATTAGCTTTGTTTGAATGTATTTGACTCTCATTTGATTCAAATAGCGTTATTTGAATGTGTTTGACTTTCATTTGATTCAAATTCCTTTGTTTGAATGTGTTCGACTTTCATTTGATTTAAATAGCATTGTTTGAATGTGCTTGACTTTCATTTGATTCAACTAGCTTTGTAGAATGTATTTGACTTTCATTTGATTAAAATAGCTTTGTTTGAATGTGTTTGACTTTCATTCGATTCAATTAGCTTTGTAGAATGTATTTGACTTTCATTTGATTCAAATGGCTTTGTTTGAATGTGTTTGACTTTCATTTGATTCGATTTGCTTTGTAGAATGTATTTGACTTTCATTTGATTCAAATAGCTTTGTTTGAATGTGTTTGACTTTCATTTGATTCAAATAGCTTTATAAAATGTATTTGACATTTATTTGATTCAAATAGCTTTGTTTGAATGTGTTCGACTTTCATTTGATTCAATTAGCTTTGTAGAATGTATTTGACTTTTATTTGATTTAATTAGCTTTGTTTTGAATGTATTTGACTCTCATTTGATTCAAATAGCTTTATTTGAATGTGTTTGACTTTCATTTGATTTAATTAGCTTTGTAAAATGTATTTGACTTTCATTTGATTCAAATAGCTTTGTAGAATGTATTTGACTTTCATTTGATTCAAATAGCTTTGTTTGAATGTGTTTGACCTTCATTTGATTCAAATAGCTTTATAGAATTTATTTGACATTTATTTGATTTAAATAGCTTTATTTGAATGTGTTTGACTTTCATTTGATTCAAATTCCTTTGTTTGAATGTGTTCGACTTTCATTTGATTCAAATAGCATTGTTTGAATGTGCTTGGCTTTCATTTGATTCAACTAGCTTTGTAGAATGTATTTGACTTTCATTTGATTCAAATAGCTTTGTTTGAATGTGTTTGACTTTCATTTGATTCAATTAGCTTTGTAGAATGTATTTGACTTACATTTGATTCAAATAGCTTTGTTTCAATGTGTTTGATTTTCATTTGATTCAATTTGCTTTGTAGAATGTATTTGACTTTTATTTGATTTAATTAGCTTTGTTTGAATGTATTTGACTCTCATTTGATTCAAATAGCTTTTTTTGAATGTGTTTGACTTTCATTTGATTCAAATTCCTTTGTTTGAATGTGTTTGACTTTCATTTGATTCGGTTTGCTTTGTAGAATGTATTTGACTTTTATTTGATTCAAATAGCTTTGTTTGAATGTGTTTGACTTACATTTGATTCAATTTGC
Organism: Chenopodium quinoa; assembly: GCF_001683475.1. Taxonomy (NCBI): domain Eukaryota; kingdom Viridiplantae; phylum Streptophyta; class Magnoliopsida; order Caryophyllales; family Amaranthaceae; genus Chenopodium; species Chenopodium quinoa. The sequence goes on along the minus strand of NW_018744594.1, from coordinate 67,154 downwards.
TTTGTAGAATGTATTTGACTTTTATTTGATTTAATTAGCTTTGTTTGAATATATTTAACTCTCATTTGATTCAAATAGCTTTATAGAATGTATTTGACATTTATTTGATTTAAATAGGTTTGTTTGAATGTGTTTGACTTTCATTTTATTCATTTAGCTTTGTAGAATGTATTTGACTTTCATTTGATTAAAATAGCTTTGTTTGAATGTGTTTGACTTTCATTTGATTCAATTTGCTTTGTAGAATGTATTAGAGTTTTATTTGATTTAATTAGCTTTGTTTGAATGTATTTGACTCTCATTTGATTCAAATAGCTTTATTTGAATGTGTTTGACCTTCATTTGATTCAAATTCCTTTGTTTGAATGTGTTTGACTTTCATTTGATTCAAATAGCATTGTTTGAATGTGCTTGACTTTCATTTGATTCAACTAGCTTTGTAGAATGTATTTGACTTTCGTTTGATTAAAATATCTTTGTTTGAATGTGTTTGACTTTCATTCGATTCAATTAGCTTTGTAGAATGTATTTGACTTTCATTTGATTCAAATAGCTTTGTTTGAATGTGTTTGACATTCATTTGATTCGATTTGCTTTGTAGAATGTATTTGACTTTCATTTGATTCAAATAGCTTTGTTTGAATGTGTTTGACTTTCATTTGATTCAATTAGCTTTATAGAATGTATTTGACATTTATTTGATTTAAATAGCTTTGTTTGAATGTGTTTGACTTTCATTTGATTCAATTAGCTTTGTAAAATGTATTTGACTTTCATTTGATTCAAATAGCTTTGTAGAATGTGTTTGACTTTCATTTGATTCAAATAGCTTTGTTTGAATTTGTTTGACTTTCATTTGATTCAATTTGCTTTGTAGAATGTATTTCACTTTTATTTGATTTAATTAGCTTTGTTTGAATGTATTTGACTCTCATTTGATTCAAATAGCTTTATTTGAATGTGTTTGACTTTCATTTGATTCAAATTCCTTTGTTTGAATGTGTTCGACTTTCATTTGATTCAAATAGCATTGTTTGAATGTGCTTGACTTTCATTTGATTCAACTAGCTTTGTAGAATGTATTTGACTTTCATTTGATTCAAATAGCTTTGTTTGAATGTGTTTGACTTTCATTTGATTCAATTAGCTTTGTAGAATGTATTTGACTTACATTTGATTCAAATAGCTTTGTTTGAATGTGTTTGATTTTCATTTGATTCAATTTGCTTTGTAGAATGTATTTGACTTTTATTTGATTTAATTAGCTTTGTTTGAATGTATTTGACTCTCATTTGATTCAAATAGCTTTTTTTTGAATGTGTTTGACTTTCATTTGATTCAAATTCCTTTGTTTGAATGTGTTTGACTTTCATTTGATTCGGTTTGCTTTGTAGAATGTATTTGACTTTTATTTGATTCAAATAGCTTTGTTTGAATGTGTTTGACTTACATTTGATTCAATTTGCTTTGTAGAATGTATTTGACTTTTATTTGATTTAATTAGCTTTGTTTGAATATATTTAACTCTCATTTGATTCAAATAGCTTTATAGAATGTATTTGACATTTATTTGATTTAAATAGGTTTGTTTGAATGTGTTTGACTTTCATTTTATTCATTTAGCTTTGTAGAATGTATTTTGACTTTCATTTGATTAAAATAGCTTTGTTTGAATGTGTTTGAATTTCATTTGATTCAATTTGCTTTGTAGAATGTATTTGACTCTCATTTGATTCAAATAGCTTTATTTGAATGTGTTTGACCTTCATTTGATTCAAATTCCTTTGTTTGAATGTGTTTGACTTTCATTTGATTCAAATAGCATTGTTTGAATGTGCTTGACTTTCATTTGATTCACCTAGCTTTGTAGAATGTATTTGACTTTCATTTGATTAAAATAGCTTTGTTTGAATGTGTTTGACTTTCATTCGATTCAATTAGCTTTGTAGAATGTATTTGACTTTCATTTGATTCAAATAGCTTTGTTTGAATGTGTTTGACATTCATTTGATTCGATTTGCTTTGTAGAATGTATTTGACTTTCATTTGATTCAAATAGGTTTGTTTGAATGTGTTAGACTTTCATTTGATTCAATTAGCTTTATAGAATGTATTTGACATTTATTTGATTTAAATAGCTTTGTTTGAATGTGTTTGACTTTCATTTGATTCAATTAGCTTTGTAGAATGTATTTGACATTCATTTGATTCAAATAGCTTTGTAGAATGTGTTTGACTTTCATTTGATTCAAATAGCTTTGTTTGAATTTGTTTGACTTTCATTTGATTCAATTTGCTTTGTAGAATGTATTTCACTTTTATTTGATTTAATTAGCTTTGTTTGAATGTATTTGACTCTCATTTGATTCAAATAGCTTTATTTGAATGTGTTTGACTTTCATTTGATTCAAATTCCTTTGTTTGAATGTGTTCGACTTTCGTTTGATTCAAATAGCATTGTTTGAAGTGCTTGACTTTCATTTGATTCAACTAGCTTTGTAGAATGTATTTGACTTTCATTTGATTAAAATAGCTTTGTTTGAATGTGTTTGACTTTCATTTGATTCAATTAGCTTTGTAGAATGTATTTTACTTTCATTTGATTCAAATAGCTTTGTTTGAATGTGTTTGACTTTCATTTGATTCGATTTGCTTTGTAGAATGTATTTTACTTTCATTTGATTCAAATAGCTTTGTTTGAATGTGTTTGACTTTCATTTGATTCAAATAGCTTTATAGAATTTATTTGACATTTTTTTTGATTTAAATAGCTTTATTTGAATGTGTTTGACTTTCATTTGATTCAAATTCCTTTGTTTGAATGTGTTTCGACTTTCATTTGATTCAAATAGCTTTGTTTGAATGTGTTTGACTTTCATTTGATTCAATTAGCTTTGTAGAATGTATTTGACTTTCATTTGATTCAAATAGCTTTGTTTGAATGTGTTTTGACTTTCATTTGATTCTAATAGCTTTATAGAATTTATTTGACATTTTATTTGATTTAAATAGCTTTATTTGAATGTGTTTGACTTTCATTTGATTCAAATTCCTTTGTTTGAATGTGTTCGACTTTCATTTGATTCAAATAGCATTGTTTGAATGTGCTTGACTTTCATTTGATTCAACTAGCTTTGTAGAATGTATTTGACTTTCATTTGATTCAAATAGCTTTGTTTGAATGTGTTTGACTTTCATTTGATTCAATTAGCTTTGTAGAATGTATTTGACTTACATTTGATTCAAATAGCTTTGTTTGAATGTGCTTGACTTTCATTTGATTCAATTTGGTTTGTAGAATGTATTTGTCTTTTATTTAATTTAATTAGCTTTGTTTGAATGTATTTGACTCTCATTTGATTCAAATAGCTTTATTTGAATGTGTTTGACTTTCATTTGATTCAAATTCCTTTGTTTGAATGTGTTTGACTTTCATTTGATTCAAATAGCATTGTTTGAATGTGCTGTACTTTCATTTGATTCAACTAGCTTTGTAGAATGTATTTGACTTTCATTTGATTAAAATAGCTTTGTTTGAATGTGTTTGACTTTCATTCGATTCAATTAGCTTTGTAGAATGTATTTGACTATATCAATTTGACTTCATTATTCAAATAGCTTTGTTTGAATGTGTTTTGACATTCAATTTGATTCGATTTGCTTTGTAGAATGTATTTTGACTTTCATTTGATTCAAATAGCTTTGTTTGAATGTGTTTGACTTTCATTTGATTCAATTAGCTTTATAGAATGTGTTTGACTTTCATTTGATTCAATTTGCTTTGTAGAATGTATTTGACTTTTATTTGATTTAATTAGCTTTGTTTGAATGTATTTAACTCTTATTTGATTTAATTAGCTTTGTTTGAATGTATTTGACTCTCATTTGATTCAAATAGCTTTATTTGAATGTGTTTGACTTTCATTTGATTCAATTTCTTTTGTTTGAATGTGTTTGACTTTCATTTGATTCGATTTGCTTTGTGGAATGTATTTGACTTTTATTTGATTCAAATAGCTTTGTTTGAATGTGTTTGACTTTCATTTGATTCAATTTGCTTTGTAGAATGTATTTGACTTTTATTTGATTTAATTAGCTTTGTTTGACTGTATTTAACTCTCATTTGATTCAAATAGCTTTATAGAATGTATTTGAACTTTCATTTGATTTAAAATAGCTTTGTTTGAATGTGTTTTGACTTTCATTTTATTCATTTAGCTTTGTAGAATGTATTTGACTTTCATTTGATTAAAAATAGCTTTGTTTGAATGTGTTTGACTTTCATTTGATTCAATTAGCTTTGTAGAATGTATTTGACTTTCATTTGATTCAAAATAGCTTTGTTTGAATGTGTTTGACTTTCATTTGATTCAAATAGCTTTATAGAATTTATTTGACATTTAATTTGATTTAAATAGCTTTATTTGAATGTGTTTGACTTTCATTTGATTCAAATTCCTTTGTTTGAATGTGTTCGACTTTCATTTGATTCAAATAGCAATTGTTTGAATGTGCTTGACTTTCATTTGATTCAACTAGCTTTGTAGAATGTATTTGACTTTCATTTGATTCAAATAGCTTTGTTTGAATGTGTTTGACTTTCATTTGATTCAATTAGCTTTGTAGAATGTATTTGACTTTCATTTGATTCAAATAGCTTTGTTTGAATGTGTTTGACTTTCATTTGATTCAAATAGCTTTATAGAATTTATTTGACATTTATTTGATTTAAATAGCTTTATTTGAATGTGTTTGACTTTCATTTGATTCAAATTCCTTTGTTTGAATGTGTTCGACTTTCATTTGATTCAAATAGCATTCTTGACTTTCATTTGATTCAATAGCTTTGTAGAATGTATTTGACTTTCATTTGATTCAAATAGCTTTGTTTGAATGTGTTTGACTTTCATTTGATTCAATTAGCTTTGTAGAATGTATTTGACTTTATTTGATTCAAATAGCTTTGTTTGAATGTGCTTGACTTTCATTTGATTCAATTTGTTTGTAGAATGTATTTGTCTTTTATTTGATTTAATTAGCTTTGTTTGAATGTATTTGACTTCATTTGATTCAAATAGCTTTTTTGAATGTGTTTGACTTTCATTTGATTCAAATTCCTTTGAATGTGTTTGACTTTCATTTGATTCAAATAGCTTGTTTGAATGTGCACTTTCATTTGATTCAACTAGCTTTGTAGAATGTATTTGACTTTCATTTGATTAAAATAGCTTTGTTTGAATGTGTTTGACTTTCATTTGATTCAATTAGCTTTGAGAATGTATTTGACTTTCATTTGATTCAATAGCTTTGTTTTGAATGTGTTTGACTTTCATTTGATTCCTTTGTAGAATGTATTTGACTTTCATTTGATTCAAATAGCTTTGTTTGAATGTGTTTGACTTTCATTTGATTCAATTAGCTTTGTAGAATGTGTTTGACTTTCATTTGATTCAATTTGCTTTGTAGAATGTATTTGACTTTTATTTGATTTATTAGCTTTGTTTGAATGTGATTTGCTTTCTCTCATTTGATTCAAATAGCTTTATTTGATGTGTTTGACTTTCATTTGATTCAAATTTCTTTGTTTGAATGTGTTTGACTTTCATTTTGATTCGATTTGCTTTGTGAATGTATTTGACTTTTATTTGATTCAAATAGCTTTGTTTGAATGTGTTTGACTTTCATTTGATTCAATTTGCTTTGTAGAATGTATTTGACTTTTATTTGATTTAATTAGCTTTGTTTGAATGTATTTGACTCTCATTTGATTCAAATAGCTTTGAATGTATTTGACTTTCATTTGATTTAAATAGCTTTGTTTGAATGTGTTTGACTTTCATTTGATTCATTTAGCTTTGTAGAATGTATTTGACTTTCATTTGATTAAATAGCTTTGTTTGAATGTGTTTGACTTTCATTTGATTCAATTAGCTTTGTAGAATGTAATTTGACTTTCATTTGATTCAAATAGCTTTGTTTGAATGTGTTTGACTTTCATTTGATTCAAATAGCTTTATAGAATTTATTTGACATTTATTTGATTTAAATAGCTTTATTTGAATGTGTTTGACTTTCATTTGATTCAAATTCCTTTGTTTGAATGTGTTCGACTTTCATTTGATTCAAATAGCATTGTTTGAATGTGCTTGACTTTCATTTGATTCAACTAGCTTTGTAGAAAATGTATTTGACTTTCATTTGATTCAAATAGCTTTGTTTGAATGTGTTTGACTTTCATTTGATTCAATTAGCTTTGTAGAATGTATTTGACTTTCATTTGATTCAAATAGCTTTGTTTTGAATGTGTTTGACTTTCATTTGATTCAATTTGCTTTGTAGAATGTATTTGACTTTTATTTGATTTAATTAGCTTTGTTTGAATGTATTTGACTCTCATTTGATTCAAATAGCTTTATTTGAATGTGTTTAACTTTCACTTGATTCAAATTCCTTTGTTTGAATGTGTTTTGACTTTCATTTGATTCGATTTGCTTTGTAGAATGTATTTGACGTTTATTTGATTCAAATAGCTTTTATTTGAATGTGTTTGACTTTTATTTGATTTAATTAGCTTTGTTTGAATGTATTGACTCTCATTTGATTCAAATAGCTTTATTTGAATCTGTTTGACTTTCATTTGATTCAAATTCCTTTGTTTGAATGTGTTCGACTTTCATTTTATTACAAATAGCATTGTTTGAATGTGCTTGACTTTCATTTGATTCAAATAGCTTTGTAGAATGTATTTGACTTTATTTTGATTTGAATAGCTTTGTTTGAATGTGTTTGACTTTCATTTGATTCAATTAGCTTTGTAGAATGTATTTGACTTTCATTTGATTCAAATAGCTTTGTAGAATGTGTTTGACTTTCATTTGATTCGATTTGCTTTGTAGAATGTATTTGACTTTCATTTGATTAAATAGCTTTGTTGGAATGTGTTTGACTTTCATTTGATTCAATAGCTTTATAGAATGTATTTGACATTTATTTGATTTAAATAGCTTTGTTTGAATGTGTTTGACTTTCATTTGATTCAATTAGCTTTGTAGAATGTAATTTACTTTCATTTGATTCAAATAGCTTGTTGAATTTTGATTTATTTGATTCAACTAGCTTTTAGAATGTATTTGACTTTATTTGATTTAAATAGCTTTGTTTTGAATGTGTTTGACTTTCATTTGATTTAATTAGCTTTGTAGAATGTATTTGACTTTCATTTATTCAAATAGCTTTTGTTAAATGTGTTTGACTTTTTGATTCGATTTGCTTTGTAGAATGTATTTGACTTTCATTGATTCAAATTTTTTTTTTTTTTTTTTTGCTTTGTTTTATTTTTGATTTAATACTTTGTTTAATGTTTTGACTTTTTTGATGTGTTGACTTTCATTGATTCAATTAGCTATGTAGAATGTATTTCACTTTCATTTGATTTCAAATAGCATTGTTCGATATTGCTTGACTTTCATTTGATTCAATTAGCTTTGTAGAATGTATTTGACTTTCATTTGATTTAAATAGCTTTGTTTGAATGTGTTGACTTTCATTTGATTAATTAGCTTTTGTAAGAATGTATTTGACTTTCATTTGATTCAATTAGCTTTTGTTTTGATATGTGGTTTTTGACTTTCATTTGAATTCGATTTGCTTTGTAGAATGTATTTGACTTTCATTTGATTCAAATAGCTTTGTTGAATGTGTTTGACTTTCATTTGATTCAATTAGCTTTTATAGAATGTATTTTGACATTTATTTGATTTAAATAGCTTTGTTTTGAATGTGTTTGACTTTCATTTGATTCAATTAGCTTTGTAGAATGTATTTGACTTTCATTTGATTCAAATAGCTTTGTTTGAATGTGTTTGACTTTCATTTGATTCAAATTAGCTTTGTAGAATGTATTTGACTTTCATTTGATTCAAATAGCTTTGTTTGAATGTGTTTGAATTTCATTTGATTCAAATAGCTTTATAGAATTTATTTGACATTTATTTGATTTAAATAGCTTTATTTGAATGTGTTTGACTTTCATTTGATTCAAATTCCTTTGTTTGAATGTGTTCGACTTTCATTTGATTCAAATAGCATTGTTTGAATGTGCTTGACTTTCATTTGATTCAACTAGCTTTGTAAATGTGTTTGACTTTCATTTGATTAAAATAGCTTTGTTTGAATGTGTTTGACTTTCATTTGATTCAATTTGCTTTGTAGAATGTATTTGACTTTTATTTGATTTAATTAGCTTTGTTTGAATGTATTTGACTCTCATTTGATTCAAATAGCTTTGAATGTTTTGACTTTCATTTGATTCAAATTCCTTTGTTTGAATGTGTTTGACTTTCATTTGATTTTGAAGAATGTATTTGACTTTATTTGATTTAATTAGCTTTGTTTGAATTTGACTCTCATTTGATTCAAATAGCTTTATTTGAATGTGTTTAACTTTCATTTGATTCAAATTCCTTTGTTTGAATGTGTTTGACTTTCATTTGATTCAATAGCTTTGTTTGATGTGTTTGACTTTCATTTGATTCAATTAGCTTTATAGAATGTATTTGACATTTATTTGATTTAAATAGCTTTGTTTGAATGTGTTTGACTTTCATTTGATTCAATTAGCTATGTAGAATGTATTTGACTTTCATTTGATTAAAATAGCTTTGTTTTGAATGTGTTTGACTTTCATTTGATTCAATTAGCTTTGTAGAATGTATTTGACTTTCATTTGATTCAAATAGCTTTTTTGAATGTGTTTGAATTTCATTTTATTCAAATAGCTTTGTTTGAATGTGTTTGACTTTCATTTGATTCAATTAGCTTTATAGAATGTATTTGCATTTATTTGATTTAAATAGCTTTGTTTGAATGTGTTTGACTTTCATTTGATTCAATTAGCTTTGTAGAATGTATTTGAACTTTCATTTGATTAAAATAGCTTTGTTTGAATGTGTTTGACTTTCATTTGATTCAATTAGCTTTTGTAGAATGTATTTGACTTTTATTTGATTTAATTAGCTTTGTTTGAATGTATTTGACTCTCATTTGATTCAAATAGCTTTATTTGAATGTGTTTGACTTTCATTTGATTCAAATTCCTTTGTTTGAATGTGTTCGACTTTCATTTGATTAAATAGCATTGTTTGAATGTGCTTGACTTTCATTTGATTCAACTAGCTTTGTAGAATGTGTTTGACTTTCATTTGATTAAAATAGCTTTGTTTGAATGTGTTTGACTTTCATTTGATTCAATTTGCTTTGTAGAATGTATTTGAACTTTTATTTGATTTAATTAGCTTTGTTTGAATGTATTTGACTCTCATTTGATTCAAATTAGAGTTATTTGAATGTCTTTGACTTTCATTTTGATTCAAATTCCTTTGTTTGAATGTGTTTTGACTTTCATTTGATTCAATTTGCTTTGTAGAATGTATTTGACTTTTATTAGATTTAATTAGCTTTGTTTGAATTTAATAGACTCTCATTTGATTCAAATAGCTTTATTTGAATGTGTTTTACTTTCATTTGATTCAAATTCCTTTGTTTGAATGTGTTTGACTTTCGTTTGATTTAAATAGCTTTGTTTGAATGTGTTTGACTTTCATTTGATTCAATTAGCTTTATAGAATGTAATTTGACATTTATTTGATTTTAAATTAGCTTTGTTTTGAATGTGTTTTGACTTTCATTTGATTCAATTAGCTTTGTAGAATGTATTTGACTTTCATTTGATTAAAATAGCTTTTGTTTGAATGTGTTTGACTTTCATTTGATTCAATTAGCTTTTGTAGATTGTATTTGACTTTCATTTGATTCAAATAAGCTTTGTTTGAATGTGTTTGACTTTCATTTGATTCAAATAGCTTTATAGAATTTATGTGACATTTATTTGATTTAAATAGCTTTAATTTGAATGTGTTTGACATTTATTTGATTCAAATTCCTTTGTTTGAATGTGTTCGACTTTCATTTGATTCAAATAGCATTGTTTGAATGTGCTTGACTTTCATTTGATTCAACTAGCTTTGTAGAATGTGTTTGACTTCATTTGATTAAAATAGCTTTGTATGAATGTGTTTGACTTTCATTTGATTCAATTTGTTTTTGTAGAATGTATTTTGAACTTTTATTTGATTTTAATTAGCTTTGTTTGAATATTTGACTCTCATTTGATTCAAATAGCTTTATTTGAATGTGTTTGACTTTCATTTGATTCAAATTCCTTTGTTTGAATGTGTTCGACTTTCATTTGATACAAATAGCATTGTTTGAATGTGCTTGACTTTCATTTGATTCAACTAGCTTTGTAGAATGGATTTGACTTTCATTTGATTAAAATAGCTTTGTTTGAATGTGTTTGACTTTCATTTGATTCGATTTGCTTTGTAGAATGTATTTGACTTTCATTTGATTCAAATAGCTTTGTTTGAATGTGTTTGACTTTCATTTGATTTAATTAGCTTTATAGAATGTATTTGACATTTATTTGATTTAAATAGCTTGTTTGAATGTGTTTGACTTTAATTTGATTCAATTAGCTTTGTAGAATGTATTTGGCTTTCATTTGATTTAAAATAGCTTTGTTTGAATGTGTTTGACTTTCATTTGATTCAATTAGCTTTGTAGAATGTATTTGACTTTCATTTGATTCAATTTGCTTTGTAGAATGTATTTGACTTTTATTAGATTTAATTAGCTTTGTTTGAATTTATTTGACTCTCATTTGATTCAAATAGCTTTATTTGAATGTGTTTGACTTTCATTTGATTCAAATTCCTTTGTTTGAATGTGTTTGACTTTATTTGATTCAAATATCTTTGTTTGAATGTGTTTGACTTTTATTTGATTCAATAAGCTTTATAGAATGTATTTGACATTTATTTGATTTAAATAGCTTTGTTTGAATGTGTTTGACTTTCATTTGATTCAATTAGCTTTGTAGAATGTATTTGACTTTCATTTGATTCAAATAGCTTTGTTTGAATGTGTTTGACTTTCATTTGATTCAATTAGTTTTGTAGAATGTATTTGACTTCATTTGATTCAAAATAGCTTTGTTTGAATGTGTTTGAATTTCATTTGATTCAAATAGCTTTATTAGAATTTATTTGACATTTATTTGATTTAAATAGCTTTATTTGAATGTGTTTGACTTTCATTTGATTCAAATTCCTTTGTTTGAATGTGTTCGACTTTCATTTGATTTAAATAGCATTGTTTGAATGTGCTTGACTTTCATTTGATTCAACTAGCTTTGTAGAATGTGTTTGACTTTCATTTGATTAAAATAGCTTTGTTTGAATGTGTTTGACTTTCATTTGATTCAATTTGCTTTGTAGAATGTATTTGACTTTTATTTGATTTAATTAGCTTTGTTTGAATGTATTTGACTCTCATTTGATTCAAATAGAGTTATTTGAATGTCTTTGACTTTCATTTGATTCAAATTCCTTTGTTTGAATGTGTTTGACATTCATTTGATTCAATTTGCTTTGTAGAATGTATTTGACTTTTATTAGATTTAATTAGCTTTGTTTGAATTTTAATAGACTCTCATTTGATTCAAATAGCTTTATTTGAATGTGTTTGACTTTCATTTGATTCAAATTCCTTTGTTTGAATGTGTTTGACTTTCATTTGATTCAATTAGCTTTGTAGAATGTATTTGACTTTCATTTGATTAAAATAGCTTTGTTTGAATGTGTTTGACTTTCATTTGATTCAATTAGCTTTGTAGAATGTATTTGACTTTTATTTGATTCAAATAGCTTTGTTTGAATGTGTTTGAATTTCATTTGATTCAAATAGCTTTATAGAATTTATTTGATATTTATTTGATTTAAATAGCTTTATTTGAATGTGTTTGACTTTCATTTGATTCAAATTCCTTTGTTTGAATGTGTTCGACTTTCATTTGATTCAAATAGCATTGTTTGAATGTGCTTGACTTTCCATTTGATTCAACTAGCTTTGTAGAATGTGTTTGACTTTCATTTGATTAAAATAGCTTTGTTTGAATGTGTTTGACTTTCATTTGATTCAATTTGCTTTGTAGAATGTATTTGACTTTTATTTGATTTAATTAGCTTTGTTTGAATGTATTTGACTCTCATTTGATTCAAATAGCTTTATAGAATGTATTTGACATTTATTTGATTTAAATAGCTTTGTTTGAATGTGTTTGACTTTCATTTGATTCAATTAGCTTTGTAGAATGTATTTGACTTTCATTTGATTCAAATTGCTTTGTTGGAATGTGTTTGACTTTCATTTGATTTAAATAGCTTTATAGAATGTATTTGACATTTATTTGATTTAAATAGCTTTGTTTGAATGTGTATGACTTTAATTTCATTCAATTAGCTTTGTAGAATGTATTTGGCTTTCATTTGATTAAAATAGCTTTGTTTGAATGTGTTTGACTTTCATTTGATTCAATTAGCTTTGTAGAATGTATTTGACTTTCATTTGATTCAAATAGCTTTGTTTGAATGTGTTTGACTTTCATTTGATTCAAATAGCTTTATAGAATTTATTTGACATTTATTTGATTTAAATAGCTTTATTTGAATGTGTTTGACATTCATTTGATTCAAATTCCTTTGTTTGAATGTGTTTCGACTTTCATTTGATTCAAATAGCATTGTTTGAATGTGCTTGACTTTCATTTGATTCAACTAGCTTTGTAGAATGTATTTGACTTTCATTTGATTCAAATAGCTTTGTTTGAATGTGTTTGACTTTCATTTGATTCAATTAGCTTTGTAGAATGTATTTGACTTTCATTTGATTCAAATAGCTTTTTTGAATGTGTTTGACTTTCATTTGATTCAATTTGTTTGTAGAATGTATTTGACATTTATTTGATTTAATTAGCTTTGTTTGAATGTATTTTACTCTCATTTGATTCAAATAGCTTTATTTGAATGTCTTTGACTTTCATTTGATTCAAATTCCTTTGTTTGAAAGTGTTTGACTTTCATTTGATTCAATTTGCTTTGTAGAATGTATTTGACTTTTATTAGATTTAATTAGCTTTGTTTGAATTTATTTGACTCTCATTTGATTCAAATAGCTTTATTTGAATGTGTTTGACTTTCATTTGATTCAAATTCCTTTGTTTGAATGTGTTTTGACTTTCATTGATTCAAATAGCTTTGTTTGAATGTGTTTGACTTTCATTTGATTCAATTAGCTTTATAGAATGTATTTGACATTTATTTGATTTAAATAGCTTTGTTTGAATGTGTTTGACTTTCATTTGATTCAAATAGCTTTATAGAATTTATTTGACATTAATTTGATTTAAATAGCTTTATTTGAATGTGTTTGACTTTCATTTGATTCAAATTCCTTTGTTTGAATGTGTTTCGACTTTCATTTGATTCAAATAGCATTGTTTGAATGTGCTTAACTTTTATTTGATTCAACTAGCTCTGTAGAATGTGTTTGACTTTCATTTGATTTAAAATAGCTTTGTTTGATGTGTTGACTTTATTTGATTCAATTTGCTTTGTAGAATGTATTTGACTTTTATTTGATTTAATTAGCTTTGTTTGAATGTATTTGACTCTCATTTGATTCAAATAGCTTTATTTGAATGTGTTTGACTTTCATTTGATTCAAATTCCTTTGTTTGAATGTGTTTGACTTTCATTTGATTCAAATAGCTTTGTTTGAATGTGTTCGACTTTCATTAGATTCAATTAGCTTTATAGAATGTATTTGACATTTATTTGATTTAAATAGCTTTGTTTGAATGTGTTTGACTTTCATTTGATTCAATTAGCTTTGTAGAATGTATTTTGACTTTCATTTGATTAAAATAGCTTTGTTTGAATGTGTTTGACTTTCATTTGATTCAATTAGCTTTGTAGAATGTATTTGACTTTCATTTGATTCAAATAGCTTTGTTTGAATGTGTTTTGAATTTCATTTGATTCAAATAGCTTTATAGAATTTATTTGACATTTATTTGATTTAAATAGCTTTATTTGAATGTGTTTTGACTTTCATTTGATTCAAATTCCTTTGTTTGAATGTGTTCGACTTTCATTTGATTCAAATAGCATTGTTTGAATGTGCTTGACTTTCATTTGATTCAACTAGCTTTGTAGAATGTGTTTGACTTTCATTTGATTAAAAATAGCTTTGTTTGAATGTGTTTGACTTTCATTTAATTCAATTTGCTTTGTAGAATGTATTTGACTTTTATTTGATTTAATTAGCTTTGTTTGAATGTATTTGACTCTCATTTGATTCAAATAGCTTTATAGAATGTATTTGACATTTATTTGATTTAAATAGCTTTGTTTGAATGTGTTTGACTTTCATTTGATTCAATTAGCTTTGTAGAATGTATTTGACTTTCATTTGATTCAAATAGCTTTGTTGGAATGTGTTTGACTTTCATTTTATTTAAATAGCTTTATAGAATGTATTTGACATTTATTTGATTTAAATAGCTTTGTTTGAATGTGTTTGACTTTAATTTCATTCCAATTAGCTTTGTAGAATGTATTTGGCTTTCATTTGATTAAAATAGCTTTGTTTGAATGTGTTTGACTTTTCATTTGATTCAATTAGCTTTGTAGAATGTATTTGACTTTCATTTGATTCAAATAGCTTTGTTTGAATGTGTTTGACTTTCATTGATTCAAATAGCTTTAAAGAATTTATTTGACATTTATTTGATTTAAATAGCTTTATTTGAATGTGTTTGACATTCATTTGATTCAAATTCCTTTGTTTGAATGTGTTCGACTTTCATTTGATTCAAATAGCATTGTTTGAATGTGCTTGACTTTCATTTGATTCAACTAGCTTTGTAGAATGTATTTGACTTTCATTTGATTCAAATAGCTTTGTTTGAATGTGTTTGACTTTCATTTGATTCAATTAGCTTTGTAGAATGTATTTGACTTTCATTTGATTCAAATAAGCTTTGTTTGAATGTGTTTGACTTTCATTTGATTCAATTTGCTTTGTAGAATGTATTTGACATTTATTTGATTTAATTAGCTTTGTTTGAATGTATTTGACTCTCATTTGATTCAAATAGCTTTATTTGAATGTCTTTGACTTTCATTTGAATCAAATTCCTTTGTTTGAATGTGTTTGACTTTCATTTGATTCAATTTGCTTTGTAGAATGTATTTGACTTTATTAGATTTAATTAGCTTTGTTTGAATTATTTGACTCTCATTTGATTCAAATAGCTTTATTTGAATGTGTTTTGACTTTCATTTGATTCAAATTCCTTTGTTTGAATGTGTTTGACTTTCATTTGATTCAAATAGCTTTGTTTGAATGTGTTTGACTTTCATTTGATTCAATTAGCTTTATAGAATGTATTTGACATTTATTTGATTTAAATAGCTTTGTTTGAATGTGTTTGACTTTCATTTGATTCAATTAGCTTTGTAGAATGTATTTGACTTTCATTTGATTAAATTACCTTTGTTTGAATGTGTTTGACTTTCATTTGATTCAATTAGCTTTGTAGAATGTATTTGACTTTCATTTGATTCAAATAGCTTTGTTTGAATGTGTTTGACTTTCATTTTATTTAAATAGCTTTTGACATTTATTTGATTTAAATAGCTTTATTTGAATGTGTTTGACTTTCATTTGATTCAAATTCCTTTGTTTGAATGTGTTCGACTTTCATTTGATTCAAATAACATTGTTTGAATGTGCTTAACTTTTATTTGATTCAACTAGCTCTGTAGAATGTGTTTGACTTTCATTTGATTAAAATAGCTTTGTTTGAATGTGTTTGACTTTCATTTGATTCAATTTGCTTTGTAGAATGTATTTGACTTTTATTTGATTTAATTAGCTTTGTTTGAATGTATTTGACTCTCATTTGATTCAAATAGCTTTATTTGAACGTGTTTTACTTTCATTTGATTCAAATTCCTTTGTTTGAATGTGTTCGACTTTCATTTGATACAAATAGCATTGTTTTGAATGTGCTTGACTTTCATATGATTCAACTAGCCTTGTAGAATGTATTTGACTTTCATTTGATTCAAATAGCTTTGTTTGAATGTGTTTGACTTTCATTTTATTCGATTTGCTTTGTAGAATGTATTTGACTTTCATTTGATTCAAATAGCTTTGTTGGAATGTGTTTCACTTTCATTTGATTCAAATAGCTTTATAGAATGTATTTGACATTTATTTGATTTAAATAGCTTTGTTTGAATGTGTTTGATTTTAATTTGATTCAATTAGCTTTGTAGAATGTATTTGACTTTCATTTGATTAAAATAGCTTTGTTTGAATGTGTTAGACTTTCATTTGATTCAATTGGCTTTGTAGAATGTATTTGACTTTCATTTGATTCAAATAGCTTTGTTTGAATGTGTTTGACTTTCATTTGATTCAAATAGCTTTATAGAATTTATTTGACATTTATTTGATTTAAATAGCTTTATTTGAATGTGTTTGACATTCATTTGATTCAATTAGCTTTGTAGAATGTATTTGATTCAAATAGCATTGTTTGAATGTGCTTGACTTTCATTTGATTCAACTAGCTTTGTAGAATGTATTTGACTTTCATTTGATTCAAATAGCTTTGTTTGAATGTGTTTGACTTCATTTGATTCATTTAGCTTTGTAGAATGTATTTGACTCTCATTTGATTCAAATAGCTTTATTTGAATGTGTTTGACTTCATTTGATTCAAATTCCTTTGTTTGAATATGTTCGACTTTCATTTTGATACAAATAGCATTGTTTAAATGTGCTTGACTTTCATTTGATTCAACTAGCTTTGTAGAATGTATTTGACTTTCATTTGATTAAAATATGAATATGTTTGACTTTCATTTGATTCAATTAGCTTTGTAGAATGTATTTGACTTTCATTTGATTCAAATAGCTTTGTTTGAATGTATTTGACTTTCATTTGATTCAAATAGCTTTGTTGGAATGTGTTTGACTTTCATTTGATTTTAATAGCTTTATAGAATGTATTTGACATTTATTTGATTTAAATAGCTTTGTTTGAATGTGTTTGACTTTAATTTGATTCAATTAGCTTTGTAGAATGTATTTGACTTTCATTTGATTAAAATAGCTTTGTTTGAATGTTTTTGACTTTCATTTGATTCAATTAGCTTTGTAGAATGTATTTTGACTTTCATTTGATTCAAATAGCTTTGTTTGAATGTGTTTGACTTTCATTTGATTCAAATAGCTTTATAGAATTTATTTGACATTTATTTGATTTAAATAGCTTTATTTAAATGTGTTTGACTTCATTTGATTCAAATTCCTTTGTTTGAATGTGTTCGACTTTCATTGGATTCAAATAGCATTGTTTGAATGTGCTTGACTTTCATTTGATTCAACTAGCTTTGTAGAATGTATTTGACTTTCATTTGATTCAAATAGCATTGTTTGAATGTGCTTGACTTTCATTTGATTCAACTAGCTTTGTAGAATGTATTTGACTTTCATTTGATTCAAATAGCTTTGTTTGAATGTGTTTGACTTTTATTTGATTCAATTAGCTTTGTTGAATGAATTTGACTTTCTTTTGATTCAATTAGCTTTGTTTGAATTTGTTTGACTTTCATTTGATTCAATTAGATTTGTAGAATGTATTTGACTTTCATTTGATTCAAATAGCTTTGTTTGAATGTGTTTTACTTTCATTTGATTCAATTTGCTTTGTAGATTGTATTTGACTTTTATTTGGTTTAATTAGCTTTGTTTGAATATATTTGACTCTCATTTGATTCAAATAGCTTTATTTGAATGTGTTTGACTTTCATTTGATTCAAATTCCTTTGTTTGAATGTGTTTGACTTTCATTTGATTCGATTTGCTTTGTAGAAAGTATTTGACTTTTATTTTGATTCAAATAGCTTTGTTTGAATGTGTTTGACTTTCATTTGATTCAATTTGCATTGTAGAATGTATTTGACTTTTTTATTGATTTAATTAGCTTTGTTTGAATGTATTTGACTCTCATTTGATTCAAATAGCTTTATTTGAATGTGTTTGACTTTCATTTGATTCAAATTCCTTTGTTTGAATGTGTTCGACTTTCATTTGATTCAAATAGCATTGTTTGAATGTGCTTGATTTTTCATTTGATTCAACTAGCTTTGTAGAATGTGTTTGACTTTCATTTGATTAAAATAGCTTTGTTTGAATTGTGTTTGACTTTCATTTGATTCAAATAGCTTTATTGAATGTATTTGACTCTCATTTGATTAAAATAGCTTTCTTTGAATGTGTTTAAATTTCGTTTGATTCAAATTCCTTTGTTTGAATGTGTTCGACTTTCATTTGATTCAAATAGCATTGTTTGAATGTGCTTGACTTCATTTGATTCAACTAGCTTTGTAGAATGTATTTGACTTTTATTTGATTCAAATAGCTTTGTTTGAATGTGTTTGACTTTCATTTGATTCAATTAGCTTTGTAGAATGTATTTGACTTTTATTTGATTCAAATAGCTTTGTTTGAATGTGTTTGACTTTCATTTGATTCAATTTACTTTGTAGAATGTATTTGACTTTTATTTGATTTAATTAGCTTTGTTTGAATGTGTTTGACTTTCATTTGATTCAAAATAGCTTTATAGAATGTATTTGACATTTATTTGATTTAAATAGCTTTGTTTGAATGTGTTTTGACTTTCATTTGATTCAATTTGCTTTGTAGAATGTATTTGACTTTTAAATAGCTTTGTTTGAATGTATTTGACTCTCATTTGATTCAAATAGCTTTATTTGAATGTGTTTGACTTTTATTTGATTCAAATTCCTTTGTTTGAATGTGTTCGACTTTCATTTGATTCAAATGCATTGTTTGAATGTGCTTGACTTTCATTTGATTCAATTAGCTTTGTAGAATGTATTTGACTTTCATTTGATTCAAATAGCTTTGTTTAAATGTGTTTGACTTTCATTTGATTCAAATAGCTTTATTGAATGTATTTGACTCTCATTTGTTTAAAATAGCTTTATTTGAATGTGTTTGACTTTCATTGATTCAAATTCCTTTGTTTGAATGTATTCGACTTTCATTTGATTCAAATAGCATTGTTTGAATGTGCTTGACTTTCATTTGATTCAACTAGCTTTGTAGAATGTATTTGACTTTCATTTGATTCAAATAGCTTTGTTTGAATGTGTTTGACTTTCATTTGATTCAATTAGCTTTGTAGAATGTATTTGACTTTCATTTGATTCAAATAGCTTTGTTTGAATGTTTTTGACTTTCATTTGATTCAATTTGCTTTGTAGAATGTATTTGACTTTTATTTGATTTAATTAGCTTTGTTTGAATGTATTTGACTCTCATTTGATTCAGATAGCTTTATTTGAATGTCTTTGACTTTCATTTGATTTCAAATTCCTTTGTTTGAATGTGTTTGACTTTCATTTGATTCAATTTGCTTTGTAGAACGTATTTGACTTTTATTAGATTTAATTATCTTTGTTTGAATTTATTTGACTCTCATTTGATTCAAATAGCTTTATTTGAATGTGTTTGACTTTCATTTGATTCAAATTCCTTTGTTTGAATGTGTTTGACTTTCATTTGATTCAAATAGCTTTGTTTGAATGTGTTTGACTTTCATTTGATTTAACTAGCTTTGTAGAATTTATTTGACATTTATTTGATTTAAACAGCTTTGTTTGAATGTGTTTGACTTTCATTTGATTCAATTTGCTTTGTAGAATGTATTTGACTTTTATTTGATTTAATTCGCTTTGTTTGAATGTATTTGACTCTCATTTGATTCAAATAGCTTTATTTGATTGTGTTTGACATTCATTTGATTCAAATTCCTTTGTTTGAATGTGTTCGACTTTCATTAGATTCAAATAGCATTGTTTGAATGTGCTTGAATTTCATTTGATTCAACTAGCTTTGTAGAATGTATTTGACTTTCATTTGATTCAAATACCTTTGTTTGAATGTGTTTGACTTTCATTTGATTCAATTAGCTTTGTAGAATGGATTTGACATTCATTTGATTCAAATAGCTTTGTTTTGAATGTATTTGATTTTCATTTGATTCAATTTGCTTTGTAGAATGTATTTGACTTTTATTTGATTTAATTAGCTTTGTTTGAATGTATTTGACTCTCATTTTATTCAAATAGCTTTATTTGAATGTGTTTGACTTTCATTTGATTCAAATTCCTTTGTTTTAATGTGTTTGACTTTCATTTGATTCGATTTGCTTTGTAGAATGTATTTGACTTTTATTTGATTCAAATAGCTTTGTTTGAATGTGTTTGACTTTCATTTGATTCAATTTGCTTTGTAGAATGTATTTGACTTTTATTTAATTTAATTAGCTTTGTTTGAATGTATTTGACTCTCATTTGATTCAAATAGCTTTATTTGAACGTGTTTGACTTTCATTTGATTCAAATTCCTTTGTTTGAATGTGTTCGACTTTCATTTGATTCAAATATCATTGTTTGAATGTGCTTGACTTTCATTTGATTCAACTAGCTTTGTAGATTGTGTTTGACTTTCATTTGTTTAAAATAGCTTTGTTTGAATGTGTTTGACTTTCATTTGATTCAAATAGCTTTATTGAATGTATTTGACTCTCATTTGATTAAAATAGCTTTATTTGAATGTGTTTGACTTTCGTTTGATTCAAATTCCTTTGTTTGAATGTGTTCGACTTTCATTTGATTCAAATAGCATTGTTTGAATGTGCTTGACTTTCATTTAATTCAACTAGCTTTGTAGAATGTATTTGTCTTTTATTTGATTCAAATAGCTTTGTTTGAATGTATTTGACTTTCATTTGATTCAATTAGCTTT
The DNA here is from genome assembly GCF_001683475.1 of Chenopodium quinoa. Taxonomy (NCBI): domain Eukaryota; kingdom Viridiplantae; phylum Streptophyta; class Magnoliopsida; order Caryophyllales; family Amaranthaceae; genus Chenopodium; species Chenopodium quinoa. The sequence continues at coordinate 46,340 of NW_018744594.1, read as the reverse complement.
ATAGAATGTATTTGACATTTATTTGATTTAAATAGCTTTGTTTGAATGTGTTTGACTTTCATTTGATTCAATTAGTTTTATAGAAGGTATTTGACATTTATTTGATTTAAATAGCTTTGTTTGAATGTGTTTGACTTTCATTTGATTCAATTAGCTTTGTAGAATGTATTTGACTTTCATTTGATTAAAATAGCTTTGTTTGAATGTGTTTTACTTTCATTTGATTCAATTAGCTTTGTAGAATGTATTTGACTTTCATTTGATTCAAATAGCTTTGTTTGAATGTGTTTGACTTTCATTTGATTCAAATAGCTTTATAGAATTTATTTGACTCTCATTTGTTTAAAATAGCTTTATTTGAATGTGTTTGACTTTCATTTGATTATAATTCCTTTGTTTGAATGTATTCGACTTTCATTTGATTCAAATAGCATTGTTTGAATGTGCTTGACTTTCATTTGATTCAACTAGCTTTGTAGAATGTATTTGACTTTCATTTGATTCAAATAGCTTTGTTTGAATGTGTTTGACTTTCATTTGATTCAAATAGCTTTGTAGAATGTATTTGACTTTCATTTGATTCAAATAGCTTTGTTTGAATGTGTTTGACTTTCATTTGATTCAATTTGCTTTGTAGAATGTATTTGACTTTTATTTGATTTAATTAGTTTTGTTTGAATGTATTTGACTCTCATTTGATACAAATAGCTTTATTTGAATATGTTTGACTTTCATTTGATTCAAATTCCTTTGTTTGAATGTGTTTGACTTTCATTTGATTCAATTTGCTTTGTAGAATGTATTTGACTTTTATTAGATTTAATTAGCTTTGTTTGAATTTATTTGACTCTCATTTGATTCAAATAGCTTTATTTGAATGTGTTTGACTTTCATTTGATTGAAATTCCTTTGTTTGAATGTGTTTGACTTTCATTTGATTCAAATAGCTTTGTTTGAATGTGTTTGACTTTCATTTGATTCAATTAGCTTTATAGAATGTATTTGACATTTATTTGATTTAAATAGCTTTGTTTAAATGTGTTTGACTTTCATTTGATTCAATTTGCTTTGTAGAATGTATTTGACTTTTATTAGATTTAATTAGCTTTGTTTGAATTTATTTGACTCTCATTTGATTCAAATAGCTTTATTTTAATGTGTTTGACTTTCATTTGATTCAAATTCCTTTGTTTGAATGTGTTTGACTTTCATTTGATTCAAATAGCTTTGTTTGAATGTGTTTGACTTTCATTTGATTCATATAGCTTTATAGAATTTATTTGACATTTATTTGATTTAAATAGCTTTATTTGAATGTGTTTTTGACTTTCATTGGATTCAAATTCCTTTGTTTGAATGTGTTTGACTTTCATTTGATTCAAATAGCTTTGTTTGAATGTGTTTGACTTTCATTTGATTCAATTAGCTTTATAGAATGTATTTGACATTTATTTGATTTAAATAGCTTTGTTTGAATGTGTTTGACTTTCATTTGATTCAATTAGCTTTGTAGAATGTATTTGACTTTCATTTGATTCAAATAGCTTTGTTTGAATGTGTTTGACTTTCATTTGATTCATTTGCTTTGTAGAATGTATTTGACTTTTATTTGATTTAATTAGCTTTGTTTGAATGTGTTTGACTTTCATTTGATTAAAATAGCTTTATAGAATGTATTTGACATTTATTTGATTTAAATAGCTTTGTTTGAATGTGTTTGACTTTCATTTGATTCAATTTGCTTTGTAGAATGTATTTGACTTTTATTTGATTCAAATAGCTTTGTTTGAATGTGTTTGACTTTCATTTGATTCAATTTACTTTGTAGAATGTATTTGACTTTTATTTGATTTAATTAGCTTTGTTTGAATGTGTTTGACTTTCATTTGATTCAAATAGCTTTATAGAATGTATTTGACATTTATTTGATTTAAATAGCTTTGTTTGAATGTGTTTGACTTTCATTTGATTCATTTGCTTTGTAGAATGTATTTGACTTTTATTTGATTTAATTAGCTTTGTTTGAATGTGTTTGACTTTCATTTGATTAAAATAGCTTTATAGAATGTATTTGACATTTATTTGATTTAAATAGCTTTGTTTGAATGTGTTTGACTTTCATTTGATTCAATTTGCTTTGTAGAATGTATTTGACTTTTATTTGATTCAAATAGCTTTGTTTGAATGTGTTTGACTTTCATTTGATTCAATTTACTTTGTAGAATGTATTTGACTTTTATTTGATTTAATTAGCTTTGTTTGAATGTGTTTGACTTTCATTTGATTCAAATAGCTTTATAGAATGTATTTGACATTTATTTGATTTAAATAGCTTTGTTTGAATGTGTTTGACTTTCATGTGATTCAATTTGCTTTGTGGAATGTATTTGACTTTTATTTGATTTAATTAGCTTTGTTTGAATGTATTTGACTCTCATTTGATTCAAATAGCTTTATTTGAATGTGTTTGACTTTCATTTGATTCAAATTCCTTTGTTTGAATGTGTTTGACTTTCATTTGATTCAAATGGCATTGTTTGAATGTGCTTGACTTTCATTTGATTCAATTAGCTTTGTAGAATGTATTTGACTTTCATTTGATTCAAATAGCTTTGTTTAAATGTGTTTGACTTTCATTTGATTCAAATAGCTTTATTGAATGTATTTGACTCTCATTTGTTTAAAATAGCTTTATTTGAATGTGTTTGACTTTCATTTGATTATAATTCCTTTGTTTGAATGTATTCGACTTTCATTTGATTCAAATAACATTGTTTGAATGTGCTTGACTTTCATTTGATTCAACTAGTTTTGTAGAATGTATTTGACTTTCATTTGATTCAAATAGCTTTGTTTGAATGTGTTTGACTTTCATTTGATTCAATTAGCTTTGTAGAATGTATTTGACTTTCATTTGATTCAAATAGCTTTGTTTGAATGTGTTTGACTTTCGATTGATTCAATTAGCTTTGTAGAATGTATTTGACTTTTATTTGATTTAATTAGCTTTGTTTAAATTTATTTGACTCTCATTTGATTCAAAATAGCTTTATTTGAATGTGTTTGACTTTCATTTGATTCAAATTCCTTCGTTTGAATGTGTTTGACTTTCATTTGATTCAAATACTTTGTTTTGAATGTGTTTGACTTTCATTTGATTCAATTAGCTTTTATAGAATGTATTTCACATTTATTTGATTTAAATAGCTTTGTTTGAATGTGTTTGACTTTCATTTGATTCAAATTAGCTTTGTTAGAATGTATTTGACTTTCATTTGATTAAAATAGCTTTGTTTGAATGTGTTTGACTTTCATTTGATTCAATTAGCTTTGTAGAATGTATTTGACTTTCATTTGATTCAAATAGATTTGTTTTGAATGTGTTTGACTTTCATTTGATTCAAATAGCTTTGTTTGAATGTGTTTGACTTTCATTTGATTCAATTAGCTTTATAGAATGTATTTGACATTTATTTGATTTAAATAGCTTTGTTTGAATGTGTTTGACTTTCATTTGATTCAATTAGCTTTGTAGAATGTATTTGACTTTCATTTGATTAAAATAGCTTTGTTTGAATGTGTTTGACTTTCATTTGATTCAATTAGCTTTGTAGAATGTATTTGACTTTCATTTGATTCAAATAGCTTTGTTTGAATGTGTTTGACTTTCATTTGATTCAAATAGCTTTATAGAATTTATTTGACATTTATTTGATTTAAATAGCTTTATTTGAATGTGTTTGACATTCATTTGATTCAAATTCCTTTGTTTGAATGTTGTTCGACTTTCATTTGATTCAAATAGCATTGTTTGAATGTGCTTGACTTTCATTTGATTCAACTAGCTTTGTAGAATGTATTTGACTTTCATTTGATTCAAAATAGCTTTGTTTCGAATGTGTTTGACTTTCATTGATTCAATTAGCTTTGTAGAATGTATTTGACTTTCATTTGATTCAAATAGCTTTGTTTGAATGTGTTTGACTTTCATTTGATTCATTTGCTTTGTAGATGTATTTGACTTTTATTTGATTTAATTAGCTTTGTTTGAATGTGTTTGACTTTCATTTGATTAAATAGCTTTTATAGAATGTATTTGACATTTATTTGATTTAAATAGCTTTGTTTGAATGTGTTTGACTTTCATTTGATTCAATTTGCTTTGTAGAATGTATTTGACTTTATTTGATTCAAATAGCTTTGTTTGAATGTGTTTGATTTTCATTTGATTCAATTACTTTGTAGAATGTATTTGACTTTTATTTGATTTAATTAGCTTTGTTTGAATGTGTTTGACTTTCATTTGATTCAAATAGTTTTAGAATGTATTTGACATTTATTTGATTTAATGCTTTGTTTTGATGTTTTTTTTCATTTGATTAATTTGCTTTGTGAATGTATTTGTTTTATTTGATTTATTAGCTTTGTTTGAATGTGTTTTGACTTTCATTTGATTCAAATAGCTTTATAGAATGTATTTGACATTTATTTGATTTAAATAGCTTTGTTTGAATGTGTTTGACTTTCATTTGATTCAATTTGCTTTGTAGAATGTATTTGACTTTTATTTTATTCTAAATAGCTTTGTTTGAATGTGTTTGACTTTCATTTTGATTCATTTACTTTGTTTGAATGTATTTGACTCTCATTTGATTTAAATAGCTTTATTTGAATGTGTTTGACTTTCATTTGATTCAAATTCCTTTGTTTGAATGTGTTCGACTTTCATTTGATTCAAATGGCATTGTTTGAATGTGCTTGACTTTCATTTGATTCAATTAGCTTTGTAGAATGTATTTTGACTTTCATTTGATTCAAATAGCTTTGTTTAAATGTGTTTGACTTTCATTTGATTCAAATAGCTTTATTTAATGTATTTGACTCTCATTTGTTTAAAATAGCTTTATTTGAATGTGTTTGACTTTCATTTGATTATAATTCCTTTGTTTGAATGTATTCGACTTTCATTTGATTCAAATAGCATTGTTTGAATGTGCTTGACTTTCATTTGATTCAACTAGCTTTGTAGAATGTATTTGACTTTCATTTGATTCAAATAGCTTTGTTTGAATGTGTTTGACTTTCATTTGATTCAATTAGCTTTGTAGAATGTATTTGACTTTCATTTGATTCAAATAGCTTTGTTTGAATGTGTTTGACTTTCATTTGATTCAATTTGCTTTGTAGAATGTATTTGACTTTTATTTGATTTAATTAGCTTTGTTTGAATGTATTTGACTCTCATTTGATTCAAATAGCTTTATTTGAATGTCTTTGACTTTCATTTGATTCAAATTCCTTTGTTTGAATCTGTTTGACTTTCATTTGATTCAATTTGCTTTGTAGAATGTATTTGACTTTTATTAGATTTAATTAGCTTTGTTTGAATGTATTTGACTCTCATTTGATTCAAATAGCTTTATTTGAATGTGTTTGACTTTCATTTGATTCAAAATTCCTTCGTTTGAATGTGTTTGACTTTCATTTTGATTCAAATTAGCTTTGTTTGAATGTGTTTGACTTTCATTTGATTCAATTAGCTTTATAGAATGTATTTTCACATTTATTTGATTTAAATAGCTTTGTTTGAATGATTTTGACTTTCATTTGATTCAATTAGCTTTGTAGAATGTATTTGACTTTCATTTGATTAAAATAGCTTTGTTTGAATGTGTTTGCCTTTCATTTGATTCAATTAGCTTTTGTAGAATGTATTTGACTTTCATTTGATTCAAATAGATTTGTTTGAATGTGTTTGACTTTCATTTGATTCAAATAGCTTTATAGAATTTATTTGTCATTTATTTTTTAAATAGCATTATTTGAATGTGCTTGACTTTCATTTGATTTAGCTTTGTAGAATGTGTTTGACTTCATTTGATTAATATATTGAATGTTTGACTTTCATTTGATTCAAAGGATGTATTTGACTTTTATTTGATTTAATTAGCTTTGTTTGAATGTATTTGACTCTCATTTGATTCAAATAGCTTTATTTGAATGTGTTTGACTTTCATTTGATTCAATTCCTTTGTTTGAATGTGTTCGACTTTCATTTGATACAAATAGCATTGTTTAAATGTGCTTGACTTTCATTTGATTCAACTAGCTTTGTAGAATCTATTTGACTTTCATTTGATTTAAATAGCTTTGTTTGAATGTGTTTGACATTCATTTGATTCAATTAGCTTTGTAGAATGTATTTGACTTTCATTTGATTCAAATAGCTTTGTTTGAATGTGTTTGACTTTCATTTGATTCGATTTGCTTTGTGGAATGTATTTGACTTTCATTTGATTCAAATAGCTTTGTTGGAATGTGTTTGACTTTCATTTGATTTAAATAGCTTTATAGAATGTATTTGACATTTATTTGATTTAAATAGCTTTGTTTGAATGTGTTTGACTTTAATTTGATTCAATTAGCTTTGTAGAATGTATTTGACTTTTATTTGATTAAAATAGCTTTGTTTGAATGTGTTTGAATTTCATTTGATTCAATTAGCTATGTAGAATGTATTTGACTTTCATTTGATTCAAATAGCTTTGTTTGAATGTGTTTGACTTTCATTTGATTCAATTAGCTTAGTAGAATGTATTTGACTTTCATTTGATTCAAATAGCGTTGTTTGAATGTGTTTAACTTTCATTTGATTCAATTTGCTTTGTAGAATGCATTTCACATTCCATTTGATTTAAATAAACTTTGTTTGAATGTGTTTGACTTTCATTTGATATAATTAGCTTTGTAGAACGTATTTGATTTTCATTTGATTCAAATAGCTTTATAGAATTTATTTGACATTTATTTGATTAAATAGCTTTATTTGAATGTGTTTGACATTCATTGATTCAAATTCCTTTGTTTGAATGTGTTCGACTTTCATTTGATTCAAATAGCATTGTTTGAATGTGCTTGACTTTCATTTGATTCAACTAGCTTTGTAGAATGTATTTGACTTTCATTTGATTCAAATAGCTTCGTTTTGAATGTGTTTGACTTTCATTTGATTCAATTAGCTTTGTAGAATGTATTTGACTTTCATTTGATTCAAATAGCTTTGTTTGAATGTGTTTGACTTTCATTTGATTCAACTAGCTTTGTAGAATGTATTTGACTTTTATTTGATTAAAATAGCTTTGTTTGAATGTGTTTGACTTTCATTTGATTTAATTAGCTTTGTAGAATGTATTTGACTTTCATTTGATTCAAATAGCTTTGTTTGAATGTGATTGACTTTCATTTGATTCAAATAGCTTTTATAGAACTTATTTGACATTTATTTGATTTAAATAGCTTTATTTGAATGTGTTTGACATTCATTTGTTTCAAATTCCTTTGTTTGAATGTGTTCGACTTTCATTTGATTCAAATAGCATTGTTTGAAATGTGCTTGACTTTCATTTGATTCAACTAGCTTTGTAGAATGTATTTGACTTTCATTTGATTCAAATAGCTTTGTTTGAATGTGTTTGACTTTCATTTGATTCAATTAGCTTTTGTAGAATGTATTTGACTTTCATTTGATTCAAATAGCTTTGTTTGAATGTGTTTGACTTTCATTTGATTCAAATAGCTTTATAGAATTTATTTGACATTTATTTGATTTAAATAGCTTTTATTTGAATGTGTTTTGACATTCATTTGATTCAAATTCCTTTGTTTGAATGTGTTCGACTTTCATTTAATTCAAATAGCATTGTTTGAATGTGCTTGACTTTCATTTGATTCAACTAGCTTTGTAGAATGTATTTGACTTTCATTTGATTCAAATAGCTTCGTTTGAATGTGTTTGACTTTCATTTGATTCAATTAGCTTTGTAGAATGTATTTGACTTTCATTTGATTCAAATAGCTTTGTTTGAATGTGTTTGACTTTCATTTGATTCAACTAGCTTTGTAGAATGTATTTGACTTTTATTTGATTAAAATAGCTTTGTTTGAATGTGTTTTGACTTTCATTTGATTTAATTAGCTTTGTAGAATGTATTTGACTTTCATTTGATTCAAATAGCTTTGTTTGAATGTGATTGACTTTCATTTGATTCAAATAGCTTTATAGAACTTATTTGACATTTATTTGATTTAAATAGCTTTATTTGAATGTGTTTGACATTCATTTGTTTCAAATTCCTTTGTTTGAATGTGTTCGACTTTCATTTGATTCAAATAGCATTGTTTGAATGTGCTTGACTTTCATTTGATTCAACTAGCTTTGTAGAATGTATTTGACTTTCATTTGATTCAAATAGCTTTGTTTGAATGTGTTTGACTTTCATTTGATTCAATTAGCTTTGTAGAATGTATTTGACTTTCATTTGATTCAAATAGCTTTGTTTGAATGTGTTTGACTTTCATTTGATTCAATTTGCTTTGTAGAATGTATTTGACTTTTATTTGATTTAATTACTTTGTTTGAATGTATTTGACTCTCATTTGATTCAAATAGCTTTATTTGAATGTGTTTTGACTTTCATTTGATTCAAATTCCTTTGTTTGAATGTGTTTGACTTTCATTTGATTTGATTTGCTTTGTAGAATGTATTTGACTTTTATTTGATTCAAATAGCTTTGTTTGAATGTGTTTGACTTTCATTTGATTCAATTTGCTTTGTAGAATGTATTTGGTTTTTATTTGATTCAAATAGCTTTGTTTGAATGTGTTTGACTTTCATTTGATTCAATTTGCTTTGTAGAATGTATTTGACTTTTATTTGATTTAATTAGGTTTGTTTGAATATATTTCACTCTCATTTTGATTCAAATAGCTTTATAGAATGTATTTGACAATTTATTTGATTTAAATAGCTTTGTTTGAATGTGTTTGACTTTCATTTGATTCAATTAGCTTTGTAAGAATTTATTTGTTTTTCATTTGATTAAAATAGCTTTGTTTGAATGTGTTTGACTTTCATTTGATTCAATTAGCTTTGTAGAATGTCTTTGACTTTTATTTGATTTAATTAGCTTTGTTTGAATGTATTTGACTCTCATTTGATTCAAATAGCTTTATTTGAATGTGTTTGACTTTCATTTGATTCAAATTCTTGTGTTTGAATGTGTTCGACTTTCATTTGATTCAAATAGCATTGTTTGAATGTGCTTGACTTTCATTTGATTCAACTAGCTTTGTAGAAATGTATTTGACTTTCATTTTATTAAAATAGCTTTGTTTGAATGTGTTTGACTTTCATTTGATTCAATTAGCTTTGTAGAATGTATTTGACTTTCATTTGATTCAAATAGCTTTGTTTGAATGTGTTTTGACTTTCATTTGATTCAATTTGCTTTGTAGAATGTATTTGACTTTCATTTGATTAAAATAGCTTTGTTTGAATGTGTTTGACTTTCATTTGGTTCGATTTGCTTTGTAGAATGTATTTGACTTTTATTTGATTCAAATAGCTTTGTTTGAATGTGTTTGACTTTCATTTGATTCAATTTGCTTTGTAGAATGTATTTGACTTTTATTTGATTTAATTAGCTTTGTTTGAATGTATTTGACTCTCATTTGATTCAAATAGCTTTATTTGAATGTGTTTGACTTTCTTTTGATTCAAATTCCTTTGTTTGAATGTGTTCGAGTTTCATTTGATTTAAATAGCTTTATAGAATGTATTTGACATTTATTTGATTTAAATAGCTTTGTTTGAATGTTTTTGATTTTCATTTGATTCAATTTGCTTTGTAGAATGTATTTGACTTTTATTTGATTTAATTAGCTTTGCTTGAATGTATTTGACTCTCATTTGATTCAAGTAGCTTTATAGAATGTATTTGACATTTTATTTGACTTAAATAGCTTTGTTTGAATGTGTTTGACTTTCATTTGATTCGATTAGCTTTGTAGAATGTATTTGACTTTCATTTGATTAAAATAGCTTAGTTTGAATGTGTTTGACTTTCATTTGATTCAATTTGCTTTGTAAGAAAGTAATTTGACTTTTATTTGATTTAATTAGCTTTGTTAGAATGTATTTGACTCTCATTTGATTCAAATAGCTTTATTTGAATGTGTTTTGACTTTCATTTGATTCAAATTCCTTTGTTTGAATGTGTTTGACTTTCATTTGATTCGATTTGCTTTGTACAATGTATTTGACTTTTATTTGATTCAAATAGCTTTGTTTGAAATGTGTTTGACTTTCATTTGATTCAATTTGCTTTGTAGAATGTATTTGACTTTTATTAGATTTAATTAGCTTTGTTTTGAATTTATTTGACTCTCATTTGATTCAAATAACTTTATTTGAATGTGTTTTTTTGACTTTCATTTGATTCAAATTCCTTTGTTTGAATGTGTTTTGACTTTTATTTGATTCAAAATAGCTTTGTTTGAATGTGTTTGACTTTCATTTGATTCAATTAGCTTTATAGAATGTATTTGACATTTATCTGATTTAAATAGCTTTGTTTGAATGTGTTTGACTTTAATATGATTCAATTAGCTTTGTAGAATGTATTTGACTTTCATTTGATTAAAATAGCTTGTTTGAATGTTTTTGACTTTCATTTAATTCAATTAGCTTTGTAGAATGTATTTGACTTTCATTTGATTCAAATAGCTTTGTTTGAATGTGTTTGACTTTCATTTGATTCAAATAGCTTTATAGAATTTATTTGACATTTATTTTATTTAAATAGCTTTATTTGCATGTGTTTTACTTTCATTTGATTCAAATTCCTTTGTTTGAATGTGTTCGACTTTCATTTGATTCAAATAGCATTGTTTGAATGTGCTTGATTTTCATTTGATTCAACTAGTTTTGTAGAATGTGTTTGACTTTCATTTTATTAAAATAGCTTTGTTTCAATGTGTTTGACTTTCATTGGATTCAATTTGCTTTGTAGAATGTATTTGACTTTTATTTGATTTAATTAGCTTTGTTTGAATGTATTTGACTCTCATTTGATTCAAATAGCTTTATTTGAATGTGTTTGACTTTCATTTGATTCAAATTCCTTTGTTTGAATGTGTTCGACTTTCATTTGATACAAATAGCATTGTTTGAATGTGCTTGACTTTCATTTGATTCAACTAGCTTTGTGGAATGTATTTGACTTTCATTTGATTAAAATAGCTTTGTTTGAATGTGTTTGACTTTCATTTGATTCAATTAGCTTTGTAGAATGTATTTGACTTTCATTTGATTCATATAGCTTTGTTTGAATGTGTTTGACTTTCATTTGATTCGATTTGCTTTGTAGAATGTATTTGACTTTCATTTGATTCAATAGATTTGTTGGAATGTGTTTTGACTTTCATTTGATTTAAATAGCTTTATAGAATGTATTTGACATTTATTTGATTTAAATAGCTTTGTTTGAATGTGTTTTGACTTTAATTTGATTCAATTAACTTTGTAGAATGTATTTGACTTTCATTTGATTAAAATAGCTTTGTTTGAATGTGTTTGACTTTCATTCGATTCAATTTGCTTCGTAGAATGTATTTGACTTTTATTTGATTTAATTAGCTTTGTTTGAATGTATTTGACTCTCATTTGATTCAAATAGCTTTATTTGAATGTGTTTGACTTTCATTTGATTCAAATTCCTTTGTTTGAATGTGTTTGACTTTCAGTTGATTCGATTTGCTTTGTAGAATGTATTTGACTTTTTTTGATTCAAATAGCTTTGTTTGAATGTGTTTGACTTTCATTTGATTCAATTTGCTTTGTAGAATGTATTTGACTTTTATTTGATTTAATTAGCTTTGTTTGAATGTATTTGACTCTCATTTGATTCAAATAGCTTTATTTGAATGTGTTTGACTTTCATTTGATTCAAATTCCTTTGTTTGAATGTGTTTGACTTTCATTTGATTCAAATAGCTTTGTTTGAATGTGTTTGACTTTCATTTGATTCAATTAGCTTTGTAGAATGCATTTGACTTTTATTTGATTCAAATAGCTTTGTTTGAATGTGTTTTGACTTTCATTTGATTCAATTTACTTTGTAGAATGTATTTGACTTTTATTTGATTTAATTAGCTTTGTTTGAATGTGTTTGACTTTCATTTGATTCAAATAGCTTTATAGAATGTATTTGACATTTATTTGATTTAAATAGCTTTGTTTGAATGTGTTTGACTTTCATTTGATTCAATTAGCTGTGTAGAATGTATTTGACTTTCATTTGATTAAAATAGCTTTGTTTTAATGTGTTTTAACTTTCATTTGATTCAATTAGCTTTGTAGAATGTATTTGACTTTCATTTGATTCAAATAGCTTTGTTGGAATGTGTTTGACTTTCATTTGATTTAAATAGCTTTATAGAATGTATTTGACATTTATTTGATTTAAATAGCTTTGTTTTGAATGTGTTTGACTTTAATTTGATTCAATTAACTTTGTAGAATGTATTTGACTTTCATTTTATTAAAATAGCTTTGTTTGAATGTGTTTGACTTTCATTTGATTCAATTAGCTTTGTATAATGTATTTGACTTTCATTTGATTCAAATAGCTTTGTTTGAATTTGTTTGACTTTCATTTGATTCAAATAGCTTTATAGAATTTATTTGACATTTATTTGATTTAAATAGCTTTATTTGAATGTGTTTGACATTCATTTGATTCAAATTCCTTTGTTTGAATGTGTTCGACTTTCATTTGATTCAAATAGCATTGTTTGAATGTGTTTGACTTTCATTTGATTCAATTTGCTTTGTAGAATGTATTTGACTTTTATTAGATTTAATTTGCTTTGTTTGAATTTATTTGACTCTCATTTGATTCAAATAGCTTTATTTGAATGTGTTTTGACTTTCATTTGATTCAAATTCCTTTGTTTGAATGTGTTTGACTTTCATTTGATTCAAATAGCTTTGTTTGAATGTGTTTGACTTTCATTTGATTCAATTAGCTTTGTAGAATGTATTTGACTTTCATTTGATTCAAATAGCTTTGTTTGAATGTGTTTGACTTTCATTTGATTCAATTAGCTTTGTAGAATGTATTTGACTTTTATTTGATTCAAATAGCTTTGTTTGAATGTGTTTGACTTTCATTTGATTCAATTTACTTTGTAGAATGTATTTGACTTTTATTTGATTTAATAAGCTTGGTTTGAATGTGTTTGATTTTCATTTGATTCAAATAGCTTTATAGAATGTATTTGACATTTATTTGATATAAATAGCTTTGTTTGAATGTGTTTGACTTTCATTTGATTCAATTAGCTTTGTAGAATGTATTTGACTTTCATTTGATTAAAATAGCTTTGTTTGAATGTGTTTGACTTTCATTTGATTCAATTAGCTTTGTAGAATGTATTTGACTTTCATTTGATTCAAATAGCTTTGTCTGAATGTGTTTGACTTTCATTTGATTCAAATAGCTTTATAGAATTTATTTGACATTTATTTTATTTAAATAGCTTTATTTGCATGTGTTTTACTTTCATTTGATTCAAATTCCTTTGTTTGAATGTGTTCGACTTTCATTTAGCTTTGTAGAATGTATTTGACTTTCATTTGATTAAAATAGCTTTGTTTGAATGTGTTTGACTTTCATTTGATTCAATTAGCTTTGTAGAATATATTTGACTTTCATTTGATTCAAATAGCTTTTGTTTGAATGTGTTTGACTTCATTTGATTCAATTTGCTTTGTAGAATGTATTTGACTTTAATTTGATTAAAAATAGCTTTGTTTGAATGTGTTTGACTTTTCATTTGATTCGATTTGCTTTGTAGAATGTATATGACTTTTATTTGATTCAAATAGCTTTGTTTGAATGTGTTTGACTTTCATTTGATTCAATTTGCTTTGTAGAATGTATTTGACTTTTATTTGATTTAATTAGCTTTGTTTGAATGTATTTGACTCTCATTTGATTCAAATAGCTTTATTTGAATGTGTTTGACTTTCATTTGATTCAAATTCCTTTGTGTGAATGTGTTCGACTTTCATTTGATTCAAATAGCTTTATAGAATGTATTTGACAATTTATTTGATTTAAATAGCTTTGTAGAATGTGTTTGACTTTCATTTGATTCAATTAGCTTTGTTTGAATGTGTTTGACTTTCATTTGATTCAATTTGCTTTGTAGAATGTATTTGACTTTTATTTGATTTAATTAGCTTTATTTGTATTTAACTCTCATTTTGATTCAAATAGCTTTATTTGAATGTGTTTGACTTTCATTTGATTCAAATTCCTTTGTAAGAATGTGTTCGACTTTTATTTGATTCAAATAGCTTTATAGAATGTATTTGACATTTATTTGATTTAAATAGCTTTGTTTGAATGTGTTTGACTTTCATTTGATTCAAATTCCTGTGTTTGAATGTGTTCGACTTTCATTTGATTCAAATAGCATTGTTTGAATGTGCTTGACTTTCATTTGATTCAACTAGCTTTGTAGAATGTATTTGACTTTCATTTGATTAAAATAGCTTTGTTTGAATGTGTTTGACTTTCATTTGATTCAATTAGCTTTGTAGAATGTATTTGACTTTTATTTGATTCAAATAGCTTTGTTTGAAATGTGTTTGACTTTCGTTTGATTCAATTTGTTTTGTAGAATGCATTTGACTTTCATTTGATTAAAATAGCTTTGTTTGAATGTGTTTGACTTTCATTTGATTAGATTTGCTTTGTAGAATGTATTTGACTTTTATTTGATTCAAATAGCTTTGTTTGAATTTGTTTGACTTTCATTTGATTCAAATAGCTTTATAGAATTTATTTGACATTTATTTGATTTAAATAGCTTTATTTGAATGTGTTTGACATTCATTTGATTCAAATTCCTTTGTTTGAATGTGTTCGACTTTCATTTGATTCAAATAGCATTGTTTGAATGTGTTTGACTTTCATTTGATTCAATTTGCTTTGTAGAATGTATTTGACTTTTATTAGATTTAATTTGCTTTGTTTGAATTTATTTGACTCTCATTTGATTCAAATAGCTTTATTTGAATGTGTTTGACTTTCATTTGATTCAAATTCCTTTGTTTGAATGTGTTTGACTTTCATTTGATTCAAATAGCTTTGTTTGAATGTGTTTGACTTTCATTTGATTCAATTAGCTTTGTAGAATGTATTTGACTTTCATTTGATTCAAATAGCTTTGTTTGAATGTGTTTGACTTTCATTTGATTCAATTAGCTTTGTAGAATGTATTTGACTTTTATTTGATTCAAATAGCTTTGTTTGAATGTGTTTGACTTTCATTTGATTCAATTTACTTTGTAGAATGTATTTGACTTTTTATTTGATTTAATAAGCTTGGTTTGAATGTGTTTGATTTTCATTTGATTCAAATAGCTTTATAGAATGTATTTGACATTTATTTGATATAAATAGCTTTGTTTGAATGTGTTTGACTTTCATTTGATTCAATTAGCTTTGTAGAATGTATTTGACTTTCATTTGATTAAAATAGCTTTGTTTGAATGTGTTTGACTTTCATTTGATTCAATTAGCTTTGTAGAATGTATTTGACTTTCATTTGATTCAAATAGCTTTGTCTGAATGTGTTTGACTTTCATTTGATTCAAATAGCTTTATAGAATTTATTTGACATTTATTTTATTTAAATAGCTTTATTTGCATGTGTTTTACTTTCATTTGATTCAAATTCCTTTGTTTGAATGTGTTCGACTTTCCATTTGATTCAAATAGCATTGTTTGAATGTGTTTGACTTTCATTTGATTCAAACTAGTTTTGTTAGAATGTGTTTTGACTTTCATTTTGATTAAAATAGCTTTGTTTCAATGTGTTTTGACTTTCATTGGATTCAATTTGCTTTGTAGAATGTATTTGACTTTTATTTGATTTAATTAGCTTTGTTTGAATGTATTTGACTCTCATTTGATTCAAATAGCTTTATTTGAATGTGTTTGACTTTCATTTGATTCAAATTCCTTTGTTTGAATGTGTTCGACTTTCATTTGATACAAATAGCTTTTTGAATGTGTTTGACTTTCATTTGATTCAAATAGCTTTGTGGAATGTATTTGACTTTCATTTGATTAAATAGCTTTGTTTGAATGTGTTTGACTTTCATTTGATTCAATTAGCTTTGTAGAATGTATTTGACTTTCATTTGATTCATAATAGCTTTGTTTGAATGTGTTTGACTTTCATTTGATTCAATTTGCTTTGTTAGAATGTATTTGACTTTCATTTGATTCAAATAGCTTTGTTGAATGTGTTTGACTTTCATTTGATTAAATAGCTTTATAGAATGTATTTGACATTTATTTGATTTAAATAGCTTTGTTTGAATGTGTTTGACTTTTAATTTGATTCAATTAACTTTGTAGAATGTATTTGACTTTCATTTGATTAAAATAGCTTTGTTTGAATGTGTTTGACTTTCATTTGATTCAATTTGCTTTGTAGAATGTATTTGACTTTTATTTGATTTAAATTAGCTTTGTTTGAATGTATTTGACTCTCATTTGATTCAAATAGCTTTATTTGAATGTGTTTGACTTTCATTTGATTCAAATTCGCTTTGTTTGAATGTGTTTGACTTTCATTTGATTCAATTTGCTTTGTAGAATGTATTTGACTTTTTTGATTCAAATAGCTTTGTTTGAATGTGTTTGACTTTCATTTGATTCAATTTGCTTTGTAGAATGTATTTGACTTTTATTTGATTTAATTTGCTTTGTTTGAATGTATTTGACTCTCATTTGATTCAAATAGCTTTATTTGAATGTGTTTGACTTTCATTTGATTCAAATTCCTTTGTTTGAATGTGTTTGACTTTCATTTGATTCAAATAGCTTTGTTTGAATGTGTTTGACTTTCATTTGATTCAATTAGCTTTGTAGAATGTATTTGACTTTTATTTGATTCAAATAGCTTTGTTTGAATGTGTTTGACTTTCATTTGATTCAATTTACTTTGTAGAATGTATTTGACTTTTATTTGATTTAATTAGCTTTGTTTGAATGTGTTTGACTTTCATTTGATTCAAATAGCTTTATAGAATGTATTTGACATTTATTTGATTAAATAGCTTTGTTTGAATGTGTTTGACTTTCATTTGATTCAATTAGCTTTGTAGAATGTATTTGACTTTCATTTGATTAAATAGCTTTGTTTGAATGTGTTTGACTTTCATTTGATTCAATTAGCTTTGTAGAATGTATTTGACTTTCATTTGATTCAAATAGCTTTGTTTGAATGTGTTTGACTTTCATTTGATTTAAATAGCTTTATAGAATGTATTTGACATTTATTTGATTAAATAGCTTTGTTTGAATGTGTTTGACTTTCATTTGATTCAATTAGCTTTGTAGAATGTATTTGACTTTCATTTGATTAAAATAGCTTTGTTTGAATGTGTTTGACTTTCATTTGATTCAATTAGCTTTGTATGAATGTATTTGACTTTCATTTGATTCAAATAGCTTTGTTTGAATTTGTTTGACTTTCATTTGATTCAAATAGCTTTATAGAATTTATTTGACATTTATTTGATTTAAATAGCTTTATTTGAATGTGTTTGACATTCATTTGATTCAAATTCCTTTGTTTGAATGTGTTCGACTTTCATTTGATTCAAATAGCATTGTTTGAATGTGTTTGACTTTCATTTGATTCAATTTGCTTTGTAGAATGTATTTGACTTTTATTAGATTTAATTTGCTTTGTTTGAATTTATTTGACTCTCATTTGATTCAAATAGCTTTATTTGAATGTGTTTGACTTTCATTTGATTCAAATTCCTTTGTTTGAATGTGTTTGACTTTCATTTGATTCAAATAGCTTTGTTTGAATGTGTTTGACTTTCATTTGATTCAATTAGCTTTGTAGAATGTATTTGACTTTCATTTGATTCAATAGCTTTTTTTGAATGTTTTGACTTTCATTTGATTCAAATTAGCTTTGTTTGAATGTGTTTGACTTTCATTTGATTCAATTTACTTTGTAGAATGTATTTGACTTTTATTTGATTTAAATTAGCTTGTGTTTGAATGTGTTTGACTTTCATTTGATTCAAATAGCTTTATAGAATGTATTTGACATTTATTTGATATAAATAGCTTTGTTTGAATGTGTTTGACTTTCATTTGATTCAATTAGCTTTGTAGAATGTATTTGACTTTCATTTGATTAAAATAGCTTTGTTTGAATGTGTTTGACTTTCATTTGATTCAATTAGCTTTGTAGAATGTATTTGACTTTCATTTGATTCAAATAGCTTTGTTGAATGTGTTTGACTTTCATTTGATTCAAATAGCTTTATAGAATTTATTTGACATTTATTTTATTTAAATAGCTTTTATTTGCATGTGTTTTACTTTCATTTGATTCAAATTCCTTTGTTTGAATGTGTTCGACTTTCAATTTAGCTTTGTAGAATTGTATTTGACTTTCATTTGATTCAAATAGCTTTGTTTGAATGTGTTTGACTTTCATTTGATTCAATTAGCTTTGTAGAATATATTTGACTTTCATTTGATTCAAATAGCTTTGTTTGAATGTGTTTGACTTTCATTTGATTCAATTTGCTTTGTAGAATGTATTTGACTTTAATTTGATTAAAATAGCTTTGTTTGAATGTGTTTGACTTTCATTTGATTCGATTTGCTTTGTAGAATGTATTTGACTTTTATTTGATTCAAATAGCTTTGTTTGAATGTGTTTGACTTTCATTTGATTCAATTTGCTTTGTAGAATGTATTTGACTTTTATTTGATTTAATTAGCTTTGTTTGAATGTATTTGACTCTCATTTGATTCAAATAGCTTTATTTGAATGTGTTTGACTTTCATTTGATTCAAATTCCTTTGTGTGAATGTGTTCGACTTTCATTTGATTCAAATAGCTTTATAGAATGTATTTGACATTTATTTGATTTAAATAGCTTTGTAGAATGTGTTTGACTTTCATTTGATTCAATTAGCTTTGTTTGAATGTGTTTGACTTTCATTTGATTCAATTTGCTTTGTAGAATGTATTTGACTTTTATTTGATTTAATTAGCTTTATTTGAATGTATTTAACTCTCATTTGATTCAAATAGCTTTATTTGAATGTGTTTGACTTTCATTTGATTCAAATTCCTTTGTAAGAATGTGTTCGACTTTTATTTGATTCAAATAGCTTTATAGAATGTATTTGACATTTATTTGATTTAAATAGCTTTGTTTGAATGTGTTTGACTTTCATTTGATTCAAATTCCTGTGTTTGAATGTGTTCGACTTTCATTTGATTCAAATAGCATTGTTTGAATGTGCTTGACTTTCATTTGATTCAACTAGCTTTGTAGAATGTATTTGACTTTCATTTGATTAAAATAGCTTTGTTTGAATGTGTTTGACTTTCATTTGATTCAATTAGCTTTGTAGAATGTATTTGACTTTCATTTGATTCAAATAGCTTTGTTTGAATGTGTTTGACTTTAATTTGATTCAATTAACTTTGTAGAATGTATTTGACTTTCATTTTATTAAAATAGCTTTGTTTGAATGTGTTTGACTTTCATTTGATTCAATTAGCTTTGTATAATGTATTTGACTTTCATTTGATTCAAATAGCTTTGTTTGAATTTGTTTGACTTTCATTTGATTCAAATAGCTTTATAGAATTTATTTGACATTTATTTGATTTAAATAGCTTTATTTGAATGTGTTTGACATTCATTTGATTCAAATTCCTTTGTTTGAATGTGTTCGACTTTCATTTGATTCAAATAGCATTGTTTGAATGTGTTTGACTTTCATTTGATTCAATTTGCTTTGTAGAATGTATTTGACTTTTATTAGATTTAATTTTCTTTGTTTGAATTTATTTGACTCTCATTTGATTCAAATAGCTTTATTTGAATGTGTTTGACTTTCATTTGATTCAAATTCCTTTGTTTGAATGTGTTTGACTTTCATTTGATTCAAATAGCTTTGTTTGAATGTGTTTGACTTTCATTTGATTCAATTAGCTTTGTAGAATGTATTTGACTTTCATTTGATTCAAATAGCTTTGTTTGAATGTGTTTGACTTTCATTTGATTCAATTAGCTTTGTAGAATGTATTTGACTTTTATTTGATTCAAATAGCTTTGTTTGAATGTGTTTAACTTTCATTTGATTCAATTTACTTTGTAGAATGTATTTGACTTTTATTTGATTTAATAAGCTTGGTTTGAATGTGTTTGATTTTCATTTGATTCAAATAGCTTTATAGAATGTATTTGACATTTATTTGATATAAATAGCTTTGTTTGAATGTGTTTGACTTTCATTTGATTCAATTAGCTTTGTAGAATGTATTTGACTTTCATTTGATTAAAATAGCTTTGTTTGAATGTGTTTGACTTTCATTTGATTCAATTAGCTTTGTAGAATGTATTTGACTTTCATTTGATTCAAATAGCTTTGTCTGAATGTGTTTGACTTTCATTTGATTCAAATAGCTTTATAGAATTTATTTGACATTTATTTTATTTAAATAGCTTTATTTGCATGTGTTTTACTTTCATTTGATTCAAATTCCTTTGTTTGAATGTGTTCGACTTTCATTTAGCTTTGTAGAATGTATTTGACTTTCATTTGATTAAAATAGCTTTGTTTGAATGTGTTTGACTTTCATTTGATTCAATTAGCTTTGTAGAATATATGTGACTTTCATTTGATTCAAATAGCTTTGTTTGAATGTGTTTGACTTTCATTTGATTCAATTTGCTTTGTAGAATGTATTTGACTTTAATTTGATTAAAATAGCTTTGTTTGAATGTGTTTGACTTTCATTTGATTCGATTTGCTTTGTAGAATGTATTTGACTTTTATTTGATTCAAATAGCTTTGTTTGAATGTGTTTGACTTTCATTTGATTCAATTTGCTTTGTAGAATGTATTTGACTTTTATTTGATTTAATTAGCTTTGTTTGAATGTATTTGACTCTCATTTGATTCAAATAGCTTTATTTGAATGTGTTTGACTTTCATTTGATTCAAATTCCTTTGTGTGAATGTGTTCGACTTTCATTTGATTCAAATAGCTTTATAGAATGTATTTGACATTTATTTGATTTAAATAGCTTTGTAGAATGTGTTTGACTTTCATTTGATTCAATTAGCTTTGTTTGAATGTGTTTGACTTTCATTTGATTCAATTTGCTTTGTAGAATGTATTTGACTTTTATTTGATTTAATTAGCTTTATTTGAATGTATTTAACTCTCATTTGATTCAAATAGCTTTATTTGAATGTGTTTGACTTTCATTTGATTCAAATTCCTTTGTAAGAATGTGTTCGACTTTTATTTGATTCAAATAGCTTTATAGAATGTATTTGACATTTATTTGATTTAAATAGCTTTGTTTGAATGTGTTTGACTTTCATTTGATTCAAATTCCTGTGTTTGAATGTGTTCGACTTTCATTTGATTCAAATAGCATTGTTTGAATGTGCTTGACTTTCATTTGATTCAACTAGCTTTGTAGAATGTATTTGACTTTCATTTGATTAAAATAGCTTTGTTTGAATGTGTTTGACTTTCATTTGATTCAATTAGCTTTGTAGAATGTATTTGACTTTCATTTGATTCAAATAGCTTTGTTTGAATGTGTTTGACTTTCATTTGATTCAATTTGTTTTGTAGAATGCATTTGACTTTCATTTGATTAAAATAGCTTTGTTTGAATGTGTTTGACTTTCATTTGATTAGATTTGCTTTGTAGAATGTATTTGACTTTTATTTGATTCAAATAGCTTTGTTTGAATGTGTTTGACTTTCATTTGATTCAATTTGCTTTGTAGAATGTATTTGACTTTTATTTGACTTAATTAGCTTTGTTTGAATGTATTTGACTCTCATTTGATTCAAATAGCTCTATTTGAATGTGTTTGACTTTCATTTGATTCAAATTCCTTTGTTTGAATGCGTTCGACTTTCATTTGATTCAAATAGCTTTATAGAATGTATTTGACATTTATTTGATTTAAATAGCTTTGTTTGAATGTGTTTGACTTTCATTTGATTCAAATTCCTGTGTTTGAATGTGTTCGACTTTAGTTTGATTCAAATAGCATTGTTTGAATGTGCTTGACTTTCATTTGATTTAACTAGCTTTGTAGAATGTATTTGACTTTCATTTGATTAAAATAGCTTTGTTTGAATGTGTTTGACTTTCATTTGATTCAATTAGCTTTGTAGAATATATTTGACTTTCATTTGATTCAAATAGCTTTGTTTGAATGTGTTTAACTTTCATTTGATTCAATTTGCTTTGTAGAATGTATTTGACTTTAATTTGATTAAAATAGCTTTGTTTGAATGTGTTTGACTTTCATTTGATTCGATTTGCTTTGTAGAATGTATTTGACTTTTATTTGATTCAAATAGCTTTGTTTGAATGTGTTTGACTTTCATTTGATTCAATTTGCTTTGTAGAATGTATTTGACTTTTATTTGATTTAATTAGCTTTGTTTGAATGTATTTGACTCTCATTTGATTCAAATAGCTTTATTTGAATGTGTTTGACTTTCATTTGATTCAAATTCCTTTGTGTGAATGTGTTCGACTTTCATTTGATTCAAATAGCTTTATAGAATGTATTTGACATTTATTTGATTTAAATAGCTTTGTTTGAATGTGTTTGACTTTCATTTGATTCAAATTCCTGTGTTTGAATGTGTTCGACTTTCATTTGATTCAAATAGTGATAGGACGTCGTCAACCTATCAAGAAATAAGACCTAACTCGATCCTACTCAACTAGTAGCAAGGGCAAGAAAGGGTCGAATCAATGAGAGACGTTGAATCAACCACCAAATGTTATTGTTTAAACAAGCTAGATTAAGTCGGGGGTTTTAAGTTGGTATTACGTCACACTATTCTAATTTAAATCAACTAATTCTAAGAGGTGATTAACAATATTAAGAAGGCCTAGGGCATGGGTTACACCACTAAACTTCATCACGGACCACAAGTAGCATGCATAGAAATGGTGATTTAGGGGATAAATTAGGGGAAGTTATCAAATGCACCCAACTACTCTCTCAAGCTAGAGGGATTACTTGACATCAAAACCATAACCTACTCTCGTGATTATGGGCAAGAAACAAGTGTTAAAACATCCTCACGATAACATGCAAATTCCCTTGACTAGAAATTCCTATTCTCATGGCAAATCAAGTCAATCAAGCATAAGGGAGCTTCCTCAAGTTCATCTCTCGATCCTTCGTTGAGGAAGCTAGATAAATAATTCAAGCAATGGCCAATTACAAGAATTAACAATGAAACCTCTTAAACTCAACTAATTAACACCCCACAATTAACAAATTAGTTCATGCAACAAGTGTTGGTGATTACATTGAGGGTTCACCCAAACCCTAGAAATTAGACTACTCACAATCCATGGAGGTTAAAGCAATTAAAGATTTCAAGGAATTCATGAACAAATTAAAACTAAGAATTAAGTAGAATCTAACAATTAAACATGCAAAGAACAACCAAACAATTAATAAAAAGCAAGAATTAAAGATAGAAGAGAGAAAGAAAGAGTAAGAAAAAATTACTAGAAGCTTCAATAATTGACTAACAATGGTGGAACTTGTCTTCTACAATGATTGGATTGAAAAACCTTCAAAACAAGAACTAAAATCTATGCTAATTTGAGGATTTTTGTGTTTCAAACTAAGAGGAGTATGAAAATCTGGAAAAAATTGGGAACCCCCCTAAAATGGTCCAAAGGGGCTATTTATATTACCCCCTAAAATAAGAGGACGGTGAAAACAAGAAACGGGTAAACTGTAGGTCTGCACGGACGTGCTGAAGTTGGCACGTCCGTGCAGACCAAGGCAAAAACTCAGTTTAAGACGACCTGCTGCAGCACGGGCGTGCACCTTTGGCACGTCCGTGCTGCATCATCTGCACGGACGTGCAATATTTGGCACGTCCGTGCAGGCCTTGGCAGAAAGATGGCTTCAGGTCTGCACTCCTGCACGGACGTGCAACATCTTGCACGGCCGTGCTGCCTCATAATCACGGAAGCACGTCCGTGCTGCATCATCTGCACGGACGTGCAATATTTGGCACGTCCGTGCAGGCCTTGGCAGAAAGATGGCTTCAAGTCTGCACTCCTGCACGGACGTGCAACATCTTGCACGGCCGTGCAGGGTCTTCTGGGCCCTTTTCTTCGTGTTTTCTTCTACGATGCTCTTGTACTTGGATTCTTTCCATCATTTCCTTGCTTCTAACCTCGGTTTGGTAACCATGGGCTTCATTTGGTCGTCTTTGGACCTAAAATCTCAACAAAAACACTAACAACCCGTGAAGCATAGGATACACAAAAATTGCATAATAATAGGGTAAAAGTGAACCAAAACACAAATTTGTTCAGGTAAACTAGGTTCAAATACGCCCTAAAACCGCATAAAATAGCAAGTTATCAAATCCCCCCAAGCTAAGCTTTTGCTCGTCCTCGAGCAAACTAGTCATGACAAAACAAATAGAGGGAACTAACTTGTTATAGAAGGTTGAAGCAAAAGTTAAACCAAGAAAGGGTAGGTATACACAATAAACCGAACGATCACTTTTAGCAAAAGTGAGAAGCCGTTTAAACCTAAAAGTCGCCTAGTAGGACGAGTCCATCTCTCGTGAGGGTTTCCAAAGAGAATCACCCACAACTCCCACAAACACAACACACGATTTTTATTTTTAATTTTTTTTTTTATTTTTTTTTTTTTATAGCCCAAGTCAACTCATCGGGATGTGATTCAAAAGCAAGACAAGTGAACAACTTTCAAGAATTACCAATCATACAAATGTACACATGAGTTGGGGGTAGAGAGGAGAACTAAACAAGGTTGCACTAGGATACTTCCTTTGGCCTTTTACTATTTCATTAGAGCACACCTAGATATTCCAAAGTTGTAACAAGCCCTCTTTCGGTTATAAAATCTCAAAATGCTAGTCCACCTCCCAAAATGCACACCCAAGGCCCCTTAACTACACTCTAACTCGGGAATTTCATAAGAAACAACAATGCAAACAAGGTGTGGGAGGCATCCACGAGTTGACCTCTAAAGAAGAGAATTTTTTTTTTTTTTTTAGAAGTTTTGGGGTAGTTTTTGTTCTCCCCTTTTTTTATGCTCTTCTTTTTTTTTTCAATTTTCAATGCCCTCGCCTCTTTTAACTGTGAGCGGCTCTTTCTTTATTGAGAACGTGTGGCTTATTACGCCACTTATTACACATGATACAAGTAGAACCAATTCCCTAATATAGTTTCATTTCGGGGAGGAAATGGGACACATCAAGGGCACAAGGGACCACAAATTTATTCAAACATATCCTACTTGAGCAAATTAGACAATATCTTATACTAGGCGTGCAATTGAGCATTCATTGGCTTTCATTTCATATACTCCAATGCAATCAAGATTAATAGACCTCTAAATGACCCCCAACTCGTGCACACACTCTTCTAAAAAAAACTTTTACTCATCACTCAAGAGTCAAGCAAGCAAAACATATAATCGTCATATGAGTTTCATCCTTGGGCACTTTTTCATCATTTTTTTTTTCATTTTTTTCTCTCTTTTTTTCTCTCTCTTTTTTTTTTTTTTTTTTTTACTAGGCATAAAATAATTATACATCTAAATAAGGGATAGGAGAAGTATTCACAATGTAAGGGATTTGGATTTCAAAGGAAGCAATTTGGATTCAAAGGGTTTGGATGTTAGGGAAATGGGAATAGGGGCATGCAAATCAACATATACGTACGAGAACACAGCATGAACCAATGGTAAATGAGAAAATACTCCCCCCCAAGCTATCATAAACATTGTCCCCAATGTTGAAACAATATAAGCACAAAGAGAAGGGGAAGGAGATACTAACTCATTGGTTCGGGCCCCCTTGGGAGCTCGAACCCCCGGGGTAGAGATGGTGATATACATTGCGGAAGTCGCCCAATTCCGATCGAAGACCTTCAAAGCTTGACCTCATTCCGTCAAAAGAAGTCCTCAAGTCTTCATTTGACTTCCTCATGGTCTCAAACTCGGAAGTCATGCGGGCGAAGTTTGCATTCATATTAGCCATCTGCTGCTCGAAGGTGAGGAATGGGTTGCCTTCACCCATGCCTTGACCTTGGTACCCCTCTTGGTACCCTTGTTGGAACTCGTACTACTGGTGAAATTCTGGTTGTTGCTGAAATTGTTGTTGTTGATGATGTTGTTGTTGCTCTTGCTGCTCTTGCCCTTGTTCCTCTCCCTCTTGACCGGGAGCCCAAGGGAAGTCCCTCTCAAAGATCCAGTTCCCCTGGTTGTAGATGGCGGTGGCCTCGGGGTCGGGTAAGTAGGCATAGGGGCGCCTACTCACCAACCACAAATAGGGGTGGTTCCCCTCTACATCCGTGAGCCATTTCATGGCTCTCAGCGACTGCATATCCAACTGTGTTGGACCTGGAACAACCTGCTCTTCTGCAAAATCAAGGTTAAGAGCAGCAGCAATTATAGTAATCATACCACCTATGGTGATGTTGCCTGATCCTGTGGCAACATCTTCTAGGTGGTCCGTAAACCAAGACCCCACATTTAAACTCGTACTACCCTCACTCAGATGCCATAGAAAGTAAAGCTCTCGAGTAGACACGACCCCTGAACTGTCTCCCCTAGCAAAAACTGTGTTCGCTATGGTACGCTGGGCGATCCTAAAGGCAGGGTGAATAATGGTTGTGGCCTTATCAGTTCTAGGGTTATACCCAAACAGCCCTGTGATTCTTCTCCAAAATTCACCCGCCATATAGTTACGGGGTTGCCTATCCTTAGGCCCCATAGTTCCAGAAACAGGCCACCCGAAAGCTTGGTTAACTCTCGCTACGGACATTCTATGTTGGGCATTCATGAGCTGGAAGGTCATGTAACGGGGGGATCTTGTGGTGTCACGGTGCACACAAAGGGAGGAGAGGAATTCTAGGGTCAGTCTCCTATAGGTTAAGGCATGTAACTCTAGCCAAGAACCTAGGTCGGCTCCCTCGAATAACATTGTGATGTCAGCTCCTACCCCTAAGGCGTCCGCCACCTCACTATCATAGAATTTGGTGGGCTTGACCCGCCTCCTACTGATTTTAAGGAAATGGGCCGAAAAGGCCTGGTCAGCGAAAACTATTCCCATTGTGTCCACTTGCGGTGGATCAACGGGAGGAGGAGGCGATGGGTTCCTAAATCTAAGGGAAGAGGTGTTTCGGGATTGGTTTCTTCTTGGCATGGTTGTTTTTATTTTGTTTTATTTAGAATGACTAAACCCGCCACACAAAGAGATCAAGACACTAAACCAATTCACCAAGTAATTTTAAGGTCAAAAACCCAAGACTTAGCCACACCAAAGGACACCACAAAGAATAATCCACACAATCACAAAAACTCACAAAACCTAAACAATTAATCCTCACAATATTCAATTAAACCCATAATGCTTTACATAAAAGCACAAATACTCAACAACTATCAATTCAACCAAGATTGCAAGCAAAAAAAAGCACAAAACAACAAGTTTCAAGTATGGAAATAGTAAGTGGAAGGAACGATTATACCGAGCTTAACATGGGTGTAAAACCCGCAAATGAACCTTCCTAGCCTTCCTTTCCCTTGCTTGAACCTTTTCCTTCAACCAATTGTTAAAATTTCAATCCAAAAGAAAACCCCCAAGTTGATTTTTTTCTTCTTAGGGTTTCGGTTAATGGGTGATTTTTGGGTTGAAGATTGGAGAAAGGAGTAGTATTTTGCGTTTTTGTTGAAAAGGAGTGTTGATTATGGTGGGAAATGTTGAATTTTGGGTGAGAATTTGAGTGTTTGAGGGTTGAGAGGAGGAGTAAGAGGGGTTAGAGAGAAGGAGGAGAACCGTGGGTTTGAGAGGAAGAACAAAAAATTGTGGCTTTTTTTCTTTATTTCGAGCAGTTTCGGCCTTAAATACTTGGTATGCACGGACGTGCAGCTCAAGTCAGAAAGTGCTTAACTTTCTTGCCTGTAAAAGCACGGACGTGCCATTATCGGCACGGACGTGCTGTTTTTGGCACGGACGTGCTGCTTTTGGCACGGACGTGCTTAACTTGGCAGAATACTTCTCAACATTCTGCCTGTAAAAGCACGGACGTGCCATTATCGGCACGGACGTGCCATTATCGGCACGGACGTGCTTAACTTGGCAGAATACTTCTCAACTTTCTGCCTGTAAAAGCACGGACGTGCCATAATCGGCACGGACGTGATGCTTTTGGCACGTTTACTCTCCTTTTTTTTTTTTTGTTTTTTGAGTAAAATTACTAAAATACTCGGGTTGCCTCCCGGAAGCGCTTCTTTATTGTCACTAGCTTGACCATATTACGTTTTCAATCACGAGGGATATCAAATTCATCTAAATGAACTACCTTTGTTTCTTCTTGCACAAAACCATCGAAGTATGCTTTCAACCTTTGGCCATTAACTTTGAATGGTTCACCTTTGTCGTTGGAAATCTCAATGGCGCCATATGGGAATATCTTTGTAATGGTGAAAGGGCCACTCCATCTTGATTTTAGCTTTCCCGGAAACAACTTCAACCGGGAGTTAAATAGCAAGACCTTGTCACCCTCCTTGAACTCTCTCTTGTTGATGTGCTTGTCGTGTCATGCTTTGGTCTTCTCCTTGTAGATCTTTGCACTCTCATATGCATCTAACCTCAACTCTTCCAAGGCATGGAGGTCAAGCATCCTCTTTTCTCCGGCGGATTGGATATCAAAATTCAAGGTTTTGATAGCCCAGTGCGCACGATGTTCCAGTTCCACCGGTAGATGGCATGATTTCCCATAAACAAGCTTGTAAGGGGTGGTGCCAATAGGAGTCTTGAAGGCGGTGCGGTAGGCCCATAGAGCATCATCCAACCTTGATGACCAATCCTTCCTTGACCTATTCACCGTCTTCTCTAGTATCAACTTAATCTCCCTATTTGAAATTTCAGCTGGACCACTTGTTTGAGGGTGGTAAGCCAATGACACCTTGTGCCTCACTCCGTATTTTTCAAGGAGAGCCTTGAAAGATCGCTTTGCAAAGTGCGATCCTCCATCACTTCTTACGGCACGTGGCACACCAAACCTAGGGAAAATGACTTTCTTGAACAACTTGACTACTACCTTAGTATCATTTGTAGGAGATGCAACCGCTTCAACCCACTTTGATACATAGTCGACGGCCACCAAAATGTATTTGTTCCCAAAAGAGGATGGGAAAGGTCCCATAAAATCTATTCCCCACACATCGAAAATTTCCAGCTCTAAAATGTTATTCAAAGGCATTTCATTCTTTCTTGACAAATTACCGGTCCTTTGACACCGGTCACAAGCTTTAACAACTCCCCATACGTCCTTGAACATAGAGGGCCAATAGAAACCGCATTGCAATATTCTCGCCAATGTCTTGTTAGCACTCATATGTCCTCCACAAGGTGAGGAGTGACACATTGTGATAACTTCATGAATTTCATCGTCGGGGACACACCTTCTAAAAAGACCATCAACACCTTGTTTGAAGAGCAAGGGGTCATCCCAAAAGTATTGGCGGACATCATGGAGGAACTTCCGCTTTTGTTGATAGGTGAGGTCGGGAGGAAGGATGGAGCAAGCCAAGTAATTTACAATATCCGCAAACCATGGGGCCGGGGCTTAAATGATTGCGAATAATTGATCATCCGGGAATGAATCATCAATTGGCAAAGCTTCAATTTCACCTTCTACGATCGGTAGCCGTGAGAGATGATCGGCTACTACATTCTCGGCACCCTTCTTGTCCCGAATTTCTATATTGTAGTCTTGTAAGAGCAAGACCCACCTAATCAACCTTGGTTTAGCGTCCTTCTTGGACAGCAAGTACTTCAAAGCCGCATGGTCGGTGAAGACTATAACTTTGGAGCCCACTAAGTAAGACCTAAACTTTTCGATAGCATGGACGATGGCTAGGAGCTCTTTTTCAGTCGTTGTGTAGTTTCTTTGTGCTTCATCAAGAGTTTTGCTAGTGTAATAGATGGCATGGAGCTTTTTATCCTTCCTTTGCCCAAGCACAGATCCAACGGCATAGTCCGAAGCATCACACATGAGTTCAAAAGGGAGCTCCCAATTCGTTGGTTGAATGATGGGAGCCGTGATCAAAGATTCCTTCAACCTATCAAAGGCTAGCAAACAATCATTAGAAAACACAAAAGGGGCATCCTTTACCAACAATTGAGTGAGCGGCTTAGCGATTTTTGAAAAATCTTTAATGAACCGGCGGTAAAAACCCGCGTGTCCAAGAAAACTCCTTATACCCCTCACATTAGTGGGGGGAGGGAGGCGCTCAATAACCTCAATTTTGGCACGATCAACCTCAATGCCCCTACTAGAAACAACATTTCCCAACACAATACCCTCTTCAACCATGAAATGACATTTTTCCCAATTAAGCACAAGGTTCACCTCTTGACATCTTTTTAACACTTTAATCAAATTACTTAGGCAAGTGTCAAAAGATGAACCGCAAACAGAAAAGTCATCCATAAATACCTCGATTGATGATTCAAGCATGTCGGAAAAGATAGACATCATACACCTTTGAAATGTAGAAGGTGCATTACATAATCCAAATGGCATCCTTCGATAAGCAAAGGTGCCAAAAGGGCATGTGAATGTAGTCTTCTCTTGATCCTCGGGTAGGATAGGGATTTGGAGGAATCCCGAATACCCATCCAAGAAGCAATAGTGACTATGTGATGCCAACCTTTCCAAGATTTGATCGATAAAGGGGAGAGGGAAGTGGTCCTTCCGAGTGGATTTGTTCAATTTTCGATAGTCTATGCACATTCTCCACCCGGTGACCGACCTTGTAGAAATGGTCTCACCCTTATCGTTCTTGATAATGGTCATGCCCCCTTTTTTTGGAACAACTTGAACCGGGCTAACCCACTTGCTATCGGAGATAGGATAGATTATGCCCGCTTCAAGAAGTTTCAAAACCTCTTTTTTAACAACTTCTTTCATGTTGGGGTTGAGCCTTCTTTGGTGCTCAATTGAGGAGTCATGATCATTATCAAGCAAAATCTTGTGCATGCATATCGTGGGACTTATCCCATTAATGTCATCAATGGCATACCCAATGACACTCCTATACTCCCTCAACACAACTAGGAGTTTCTCAAGGGAAGTGTCATCAAGGTTGGTATTGACAATAACGGGATAAGTCTCATTATCATCAAGAAAAACGTATTTAAGTGAAGGGGGAAGGGGTTTAAGTTCAACCTTAGGAGGAGGCGTAGACCTCTCCTCTTTTACCTCCACCTTAAGTGCTTCAAACTCCCTTGCCTTGCCATGTAGGGGTTGGTCTAGCAACAACTTGTACCCCTTAGCTTCATCATCATCATTGTACAAACTTTCCGTGAGGATCGCTTGTAGAGTATCTTGCTATTGTTCATCATCTTCAATTCCTCCACTTCTCGGTCAAGAGTATCGATTCTATTGATATCCTCATACATAGGCTTCCTCATGGCTTGCGAGAATGAGAAAGAAATTTTCTCATCTCCCACATTCAATGTTAGCTTGCCTTGTTTCATATCAATTACCACTCCCGCCGTGTTCAAGAACGGCCTTCCCAAAATGAGAGGAACCTTGTTGTCCTCCTCCATTTCCATCACCACAAAGTCACAAGGTACAAAAACTCTTCCCACTTGTACCGGTACATCTTCAAGTATTCCCATTGGTAACCTAACCGAACGATCGGCTAATTGTATTGAGATTCTTGTTGGCTTCATCTCACCAACTTTTAAATTTTTCGCAATTGAGAAGGGCATCAAGCTTACACTTGCCCCAAGATCACAAAGAGCATCCATGGCTTCCATATCTCCAATCTTCACCGGAATTGCATAGCTACCCGGGTCACCAAGCTTTCGGGGAAGCTTGTTTTGAATGATTGCGCTCACCTCCATTGGAAGGGAGATGGTTGCACTCTCTTCAAGCCTACTTTTGTTGGACAAGAGATCTTTTAAAAATTTCGCATATGTAGGCATTTGTGACATAGCATGAAGAAAGGGAATGTTCACTTGGAGCCCTCTCATGACCTCAAGGAACTTTGAAAACTTCTCATTCAATTTTTTCTCTACCAACCTATGAGGGAAAGGAATAGGTGGCTTGTAGACTCTCATTGGGGGTTTCTCCACTTCAACTTCAACTCCCTCTCCTTTCTTTGTGTCTCCCTCAACACTCTTTTCTTTTTCTTTTCTCTCAACTTCTACCACCTCATTTTCAACATCATTCTCACTTCTCACCTCCACACCCTCATCTCTCTTTTGTGGCACATCTTCACTCATTACCGGACCTTCATACCCTCTCCCGGACCTCAATGTGATAGCCTTGACATGCTCCTTTGGGTTCACAACCGTTGAGCATGGAAATTGACCACTAGCATTCGAGGTAGAACTCCCAACTTGTTGTGCAATTTGAGCTAGTTGATTCTCAATTATTTTGTTGTGCGCTTGAAGTTGTTGGATGTTGGAGCTCATTTCTGCATTGCTCTTCCCTTGTTGATTTATGAAAGACTCAAGAGCGGCCTCAAGGGAAGTCTTTTGGGGTGGAGGAGGTTGTTGGTTGAATTGCTGTCTTTGTTGGTTTGGATGGCGGTATGGGGCTTGGTGATTTTGTTGATTTTGGTTGTAGATGTTTTGAGGAGGGTTGTTGTAGTTGGGTTGTTGGTTTTGATTGGGTTGTCTCCACCCTTGGTTTTGTTGCCTCCAACCTTGATTGAAAGGTTGCTCATTTCTTTGGTTCATGGCCGCAACTTGCTCATTAGTAGCATTGCAATATGAAGCCATGTGATCATTACCCCCACAAGTCTCACAAGACATGACTTGTGGTTGTGGTTGTGAAGAGGAAGTACCGCTTGAGGAGGTTGCTTGGTCTAGCTTGTGAGCTAGCGTATCAAACTTTGAGGCAATGAGATCTATTGCACTTAACTCATGCATACCTTTCTTCTTCGGTTGACTTTCTCTTCTATCATTTCTATAGGCGTAATGCCTTGCAACTTCTTCAATCATATTCTCGGCTTCTTGCACCGGTAGCTTTTTAAGACACTCACCGGCTCCGTTGTCAAGATTGGCCCTTGAGGTAGGAGTGAGACCGTCGTAGAAGCTTTGAATAATCATCCATAAAGGCAACCCATGGTGTGGACACTTCCTCTTTAGATCCTTGAATCTTTCCCATGCTTCACCTAAGGTTTCATCATCCTCTTGAGTGAAGCTTGTAATCTTCCTTCTCAATTCCGCGGTCTTTTCGGGCGGACAAAACTTCCCAAGAAATGCTTTGGTAACCTCTTCCCATGTTGTTAAGGATCCTTCTTTCACGGACCTCAACCAACACTTAGCCTTGTCCCTAAGAGAGAACCGAAACATATGCATCCAAATGAATTCCTCCGTGAGGTTGTTTTGCTTGATGGTAGTGCACAACTCAAGGAAGTTGTCTAAATGAGCTAGAGGGCACTCATTTGCACTCCCCTCGAACTGTTCACTTTGGATCATCCTTATGAGTTGAGGAGAGAACTCATAGTTGTTTGCATTGGTGGTGGGAAGAAGTATGCCACTCCGAAGTTGGAATGCATCGGGGTGGTCATAGTCTTGTAGAAGTGGAGGAGGCGGTGGGTTGACCATCTCTTTCTCGTTGTCAAGATTATCCTCCGACTCGGAATCCGTATAAGCTAGAGAAAATTCCGGCGTGCCTTGTAGGAGCCTTCTTACGTTCCTCAAAGTTCTATTTAACTCCGGATCTACGGGGGTAAGCGGTGATTGCTTACTCCTCCGTGTCATGCACAGTCAAACAAAGCTAAGGAAAACGTTAGCAATGACTATCACAAAGTAAACACGCTTAAACAAAAACAAAATAAGAAGATTATATACATATACACAAATCTAGACTCATTCAACAATAACTTATTCAATGTGACTTTGCCTCCCCGGCAACGGCGCCAAAACTTGATAGGACGTCGTCAACCTATCAAGAAATAAGACCTAACTCGATCCTACTCAACTAGTAGCAAGGGCAAGAAAGGGTCGAACCAATGAGAGATGTTGAATTAACCACCAAATGTTATTGTTTAAACAAGCTAGATTAAGTCGGGGGTTTTAAGTTGGTATTACGTCACACTATTCTAATTCAAATCAACTAATTCTAAGAGGTGATTAACAATATTAAGAAGGCCTAGGGCATGGGTTACACCACTAAATTTCATCATGGACCACAAGTAGCATGCATAGAAATGGTGATTTAGGGGATAAATTAGGGGAAGTTATCAAATGCACCCAACTACTCTCTCAAGCTAGAGGGATTACTTGACATCAAAACCATAACCTACTCTCGTGATTATGGGCAAGAAACAAGTGTTAAAACATCCTCACGATAACATGCAAATTCCCTTGACTAGAAATTCCTATTCTCATGGCAAATCAAGTCAATCAAGCATAAGGGAGCTTCCTCAAGTTCATCTCTCGATCCTTCGTTGAGGAAGCTAGATAAATAATTCAAGCAATGGCCAATTACAAGAATTAACAATGAAACCTCTTAAACTCAACTAATTAACACCCCACAATTAACAAATTAGTTCATGCAACAAGTGTTGGTGATTACATTGAGGTTCACCCAAACCCTAGAAATTAGACTACTCACAATCCATGGAGGTTAAAGCAATTAAAGATTTCAAGGAATTCATGAACAAATTAAAACTAAGAATTAAGTAGAATCTAACAATTAAACATGCAAAGAACAACCAAACAATTAATAAAAAGCAAGAATTAAAGATAGAAGAGAGAAAGAAAGAGTAAGAAAAAAATTACTAGAAGCTTCAATAATTGACTAACAATGGTGGAACTTGTCTTCTACAATGATTGGATTGAAAAACCTTCAAAACAAGAACTAAAATCTATGCTAATTTGAGGATTTTTGTGTTTCAAACTAAGAGGAGTATGAAAATCTGGAAAAATTGGGAACCCCTCTAAAATGGTCCAAAGGGGCTATTTATATTACCCCCTAAAATAAGAGGACGGTGAAAACAAGAAACGGGTAAACTGTAGGTCTGCACGGACGTGCTGAAGTTGGCACGTCCGTGCAGACCAAGGCAGAAACTCAGTTTAAGACGACCTGCTGCAGCACGGGCGTGCACCTTTGGCACGTCCGTGCTGCATCATCTGCACGGACGTGCAATATTTGGCACGTCCGTGCAGGCCTTGCAGAAGATGGCTTCAGGTCTGCACTCCTGCACGACGTGCAACATCTGCACGCCGTCTGCCTCATAATCACGGAAGCACGTCCGTGCTGCATCATCTGCACGGACGTGCAATATTTGGCACGTCCGTGCAGGCCTTGGCAGAAAGATGGCTTCAAGTCTGCACTCCTGCACGGACGTGCAACATCTTGCACGGCGTGCAGGTCTTCTGGGCCCTTTTCTTCGTGTTTTCTTCTACGATGCTCTTGTACTTGGATTCTTTCCATCATTTCCTTGCTTCTAACCTCGGTTTGGTAACCATGGGCTTCATTTGGTCGTCTTTGGACCTAAAATCTCAACAAAAACACTAACAACCCGTGAAGCATAGGATACACAAAAATTGCATAATAATAGGGTAAAAGTGAACCAAAACACAAATTTGTTCAGGTAAACTAGGTTCAAATACGCCCTAAAACCGCATAAAATAGCAAGTTATCAAATCCCCCCAAGCTAAGCTTTTGCTCGTCCTCGAGCAAACTAGTCATGACAAAACAAATAGAGGGAACTAACTTGTTATAGAAGGTTGAAGCAAAAGTTAAACCAAGAAAAGGGTAGGCATACACAATAAACCGAACGATCACTTTTAGCAAAAGTGAGAAGCCGTTTAAACCTACAAGTCGCCTAGTAGGACGAGTCCATCTCTCGTGAGGGTTTCCAAAGAGAATCACCCACAACTCCCACAAACACAACACACGATTTTTTTTTTTTTATAGCCCAAGTCAACTCATCGGGATGTGATTCAAAAGCAAGACAAGTGAACAACTTTCAAGAATTACCAATCATACAAATGTACACATGAGTTGGGGTAGAGAGGAGAACTAAACAAGGTTGCACTAGGATACTTCCTTTGGCCTTTTACTATTTCATTAGAGCACACCTAGATATTCCAAAGTTGGTAACAAGCCCTCTTTCGGTTATAAAATCTCAAAATGCTAGTCCACCTCCCAAAATGCACACCCAAGGCCCCTTAACTACACTCTAACTCGGGAATTTCATAAGAAACAACAATGCAAACAAGGTGTGGGAGGCATCCACGAGTTGACCTCTAAAGAAGAGAATTTTTTTTTTTTTTTTTTTAGAAGTTTTGGGTAGTTTTTGTTCTCCCCTTTTTTTTATGCTCTTCTTTTTTTTTCAATTTTCAATGCCCTCGCCTCTTTTAACTGTGAGCGGCTCTTTCTTTATTGAGAACGTGTGGCTTATTACGCCACTTATTACACATGATACAAGTAGAACCAATTCCCTAATAGAGTTTTCATTTCGGGGAGGAAAGGGGACACATCAAGGGCACAAGGGACCACAAATTTATTCAAAACATATCCTACTTGAGCAAATTAGACAATATCTTATACTAGGCGTGCAATTGAGCATTCATTGGCTTTCATTTCATATACTCCAATGCAATCAAGATTAATAGACCTCTAAATGACCCCCAACTCGTTGCACACACACTTCTAAAAAAAACTTTTACTCATCACTCAAGAGTCAAGCAAGCAAAACATATAATCGTCATATGAGTTTCATCCTTGGGCACTTTTTCATCATTTTTTTTTTCATTTTTTTCTCTCTTTTTTTTCTCTCTCTTTTTTTTTTTTTTTTTTTAGGCATAAAATAACTTATACATCTAAATAAGGGATAGGAGAAGTATTCACAATGCAAGGGATTTGGATTTCAAAGGAAGCAATTTGGATTCAAAGGGTTTGGATGTTAGGGAAATGGGAATAGGGCATGCAAATCAACATATACGTACGAGAACACAGCATGAACCAATGGTAAATGAGAAAATACTCCCCCCCAAGCTATCATAAACATTGTCCCCAATGTTGAAACAATATAAGCACAAAAGAGAAGGGGAAGGAGATACTAACTCATTGGTTCGGGCCCCCTTGGGAGCTCGAACCCCCGGGTAGAGATGGTGATATACATTGCGGAAGTCGCCCAATTCCGATCGAAGACCTTCAAAGCTTGACCTCATTCCGTCAAAAGAAGTCCTCAAGTCTTCATTTGACTTCCTCATGGTCTCAAACTCGGAAGTTCATGCGGGCGAAGTTCGCATTCATATTAGCCATCTGCTGCTCGAAGGTGAGGAATGGGTTGCCTTCACCCATGCCCTGACCTTGGTACCCCTCTTGGTACCCTTGTTGGAACTCGTACTGCTGGTGAAATTCTGGTTGTTGCTGAAATTGTTGTTGTTGATGATGTTGTTGTTGCTCTTGCTGCTCTTGCCCTTGTTTCCTCTCCCTCTTGACCGGGAGCCCAAGGGAAGTCCCTCTCAAAGATCCAGTTCGCCTGGTTGTAGATGGCGGTGGCCTCGGGGTCGGGTAAGTAGGCATAGGGGCGCCTACTCACCAACCACAAATAGGGGTGGTTCCCCTCTACATCCGTGAGCCATTTCATGGCTCTCAGCGACTGCATATCCAACTGTGTTGGACCTGGAACAACCTGCTCTTCTGCAAAATCAAGGTTAAGAGCAGCAGCAATTATAGTAATCATACCACCTATGGTGATGTTGCCTGATCCTGTGGCAACATCTTCTAGGTGGTCCATAAACCAAGACCCCACATTTAAACTCGTACTACCCTCACTCAGATGCCCATAGAAAGTAAAGCTCTCGAGTAGACACGACCCCTGAACTGTCTCCCCTAGCAAAAACTGTGTTCGCTATGGTACGCTGGGCGATCCTAAAGGCAGGGTGAATAATGGCTGTGGCCTTATCAGTTCTAGGGTTATACCCAAACAGCCCTGTGATTCTTCTCCAAAATTCACCCGCCATATAGTTACGGGGTTGCCTATCCTTAGGCCCCATAGTTCCAGAAACAGGCCACCCGAAAAGCTTTGGTTAACTCTCGCTACGGACATTCTATGTTGGGCATTCATGAGCTGGAAGGTCATGTAACGGGGGGATCTTGTGGTGTCACGGTGCACACAAAGGGAGGAGAGGAATTCTAGGGTCAGTCTCCTATAGGTTAAGGCATGTAACTCTAGCCAAGAACCTAGGTCGGCTCCCTCGAATAACATTGTGATGTCAGCTCCTACCCCTAAGGCGTCCGCCACCTCACTATCATAGAATTTGGTGGGCTTGACCCGCCTCCTACTGATTTTAAGGAAATTGGCCGAAAAGGCCTGGTCAGCGAAAACTATTCCCATTGTGTCCACTTGCGGTGGATCAACGGGAGGAGGAGGCGATGGTTTCCTAAATCTAAGGGAAGAGGTGTTTCGGGATTGGTTTCTTCTTGGCATGGTTGTTTTTATTTTGTTTTATTTAGAATGACTAAAACCCGCCACACAAAGAGATCAAGACACTAAACCAATTCACCAAGTAATTTTAAGGTCAAAACCCAAGACTTAGCCACACCAAAGGACACCACAAAGAATAATCCACACAATCACAAAAACTCACAAAACCTAAACAATTAATCCTCACAATATTCAATTAAACCATAATGCTTTACATAAAAGCACAAATACTCAACAACTATCAATTCAACCAAGATTGCAAGCAAAAATAAGCACAAAACAACAAGTTTCAAGTATGGAAATAGTAAGTGGAAGGAACGATTATACCGAGCTTAACGTGGGTGTAAAACCCGCCAAATGAACCTTCCTAGCCTTCCTTTCCCTTGCTTGAACCTTTTCCTTCAACCAATTGTTTAAAATTTCAATCCAAAAGAAAACCCCCAAATTGATTTTTTTTCTTCTTAGGGTTTCGGTTAATGGGGTGATTTTTGGGTTGAAGATTGGAGAAAGGAAGTAGTATTTTGCGTTTTTGTTGAAAAGGAGTGTTGATTATGGTGGGAAATGTTGAATTTGGGTGAGAATTTGAGTGTTTGAGGGTTGAGAGGAGGAGTAAGAGGGGTTAGAGAGAAGGAGGAGAACCGTGGGTTTGAGAGGAAGAACAAAAAATTGTGGCTTTTTTTCTTTTTTTTCGAGCAGTTTCGG
This sequence comes from Chenopodium quinoa, assembly GCF_001683475.1. Classification (NCBI taxonomy): domain Eukaryota; kingdom Viridiplantae; phylum Streptophyta; class Magnoliopsida; order Caryophyllales; family Amaranthaceae; genus Chenopodium; species Chenopodium quinoa. Next base: position 7,190 of record NW_018744594.1, on the reverse strand, counting down.
CCTTAAATACTTGGTATGCACGGACGTGGCAGCATTGGCACGGACGTGCAGCTCAAGTCAGAACGTTGCTTAACTTTCTGCCTGTAAAAGCACGGACGTGCCATTATCGGCACGGACGTGCTGCTTTTGGCACGGACGTGCTGCTTTTTCCGACGTGCTTAACTTGGCAGAATACTTTCTCAACTTTCTGCCTGTAAAAGCACGGGACGTGCTGCTTTTGGCACGGACGTGCTGTATTTTGGCAGGCACGTTTACTCTCCTTTTTTTTTTTTTTTTTTTTTTTTGAGTAAAATTACTAAAATACTCGGGTTGCCTCCCGGAAGCGCTTCTTTATTGTCACTAGCTTGACCATATTACGTTTTCAATCACGAGGGATATCAAATTCATCTAAATGAACTACCTTTGTTTCTTCTTGCACGAAACCATCGAAGTATGCTTTCAACCTTTGGCCATTAACTTTGAATGGTTCACCTTTGTCGTTGGAAATCTCAATGGCGCCATATGGGGAATACTTTTGTAATGGTGAAAAGGGCCACTCCATCTTGATTTTAGCTTTCCCGGAAACAACTTCAACCGGAGTTAAATAGCAAGACCTTGTCACCCTCCTTGAACTCTCTCTTGTTGATGTGCTTGTCGTGCCATGCTTTGGTCTTCTCCTTGTAGATCTTTGCACTCTCATATGCATCTAACCTCAACTCTTCCAAGGCATGGAGGTCAAGCATCCTCTTTTCTCCGGCGGATTGGATATCAAAATTCAAGGTTTTGATAGCCCAGTGCGCACGATGTTCCAGTTCCACGGTAGATTGGCATGATTTCCCATAAACGAGCTTGTAAGGGGTGGTGCCAATAGGAGTCTTGAAGGCGGTGCGGTAGCCCATAGAGCATCATCCAACCTTGATGACCAATCCTTCCTTGACCTATTCACCGTCTTCTCTAGTATCAAACTTAATCTCCCTATTTGAAATTTCAGCTTGACCACTTGTTTGAGGGTGGTAAGCCAATGACACCTTGTGCCTCACTCCGTATTTTTCAAGGAGAGCCTTGAAAGATCGCTTTGCAAAGTGCGATCCTCCATCACTTATTACGGCACGTGGCACACCAAACCTAGGGAAAATGACTTTCTTGAACAACTTGACTACTACCTTAGCATCATTTGTAGGAGATGCAACCGCTTCAACCCACTTTGATACATAGTCGACGGCCACCAAAATGTATTTGTTCCCAAAAGAGGATGGGAAAGGTCCCATAAAATCTATTCCCCACACATCGAAAATTTCCAGCTCTAAAATGTTATTCAAAGGCATTTCGTTCTTTCTTGACAAATTACCGGTCCTTTGACACCGGTCACAAGCTTTAACAACTCCCCATACGTCCTTGAACATAGAGGGCCAATAGAAACCGCATTGCAATATTCTCGCCAATGTCTTGTTAGCACTCATATGTCCTCCACAAGGTGAGGAGTGACACATTGTGATAACTTCATGAATTTCATCGTCGGGGACACACCTTCTAAAAAGACCATCAACACCTTGTTTGAAGAGCAAGGGGTCATCCCAAAAGTATTGGCGGACATCATGGAGGAACTTCCGCTTTTGTTGATAGGTGAGGTCGGGGAGGAAGGATGGAGCAAGCCAAGTAATTTACAATATCCGCAAACCATGGGGCCGGGGCTTGAATGATTGCGAATAATTGATCATCCGGGAATGAATCATCAATTGGCAAAGCTTCAATTTCACCTTCTACGATCGGTAGCCGTGAGGAGATGATCGGCTACTACATTCTCGGCACCCTTCTTGTCCGAATTTCTATATCGTAGTCTTGTAAGAGCAAGACCCACCTAATCAACCTTGGTTTAGCGTCCTTCTTGGACAGCAAGTACTTCAAAGCCGCATGGTCGGTGAAGACTATAACTTTGGAGCCCACCAAGTAAGACCTAAACTTTTCGATAGCATGGACGATGGCTAGGAGCTCTTTTTCAGTCGTTGTGTAGTTTCTTTGTGCTTCATCAAGAGTTTTGCTAGTGTAATAGATGGCATGGAGCTTTTTATCCTTCCTTTGCCCAAGCACAGATCCAACGCATAGTCCGAAGCATCACACATGAGTTCAAAAGGGAGCTCCCAATTCGGTGGTTGAATGATGGGAGCCGTGATCAAAGCTTCCTTCAACCTATCAAAGGCTAGCAAACAATCATTAGAAAACACAAAAGGGGCATCCTTTACCAACAATTGAGTGAGCGGCTTAGCGATTTGGAAAAATCTTTAATGAACCGGCGGTAAAAACCCGCGGTGTCCAAGAAAACTCCTTATACCCTTCACATTAGTGGGGGGAGGGAGGCGCTCAATAACCTCAATTTTGGCACGAATCAACCTCAATGCCCTACTAGAAACAACATGTCCAACACAATACCCTCTTCAACCATGAAATGACATTTTTCCCAAATTAAGCACAAGGTTCACCTCTTGACATCTTTTTAACACTTTAATCAAATTACTTAGGCAAGTGTCAAAAGATGAACCGCAAACAGAAAAGTCATCCATAAATACCTCGATTGATGATTCAAGCATGTCGGAAAAGATAGACATCATACACCTTTGAAATGTAGAAGGTGCATTACATAATCCAAATGGCATCCTTCGATAAGCAAAGGTGCCAAAAGGGCATGTGAATGTAGTCTTCTCTTGATCCTCGGGTAGGATAGGGATTTGGAGGAATCCCGAATACCCATCCAAGAAGCAATAGTGACTATGTGATGCCAACCTTTCCAAGATTTGATCGATAAAGGGGAGAGGGAAGTGGTCCTTCCGAGTGGATTTGTTCAATTTTCGATAGTCTATGCACATTCTCCACCCGGTGACCGACCTTGTAGAAATGGTCTCACCCTTATCGTTCTTGATAATGGTCATGCCCCCTTTTTTTGGAACAACTTGAACCGGGCTAACCCACTTGCTATCGGAGATAGGGTAGATTATGCCCGCTTCAAGAAGTTTCAAAACCTCTTTTTTAACAACTTCTTTCATGTTGGGGTTGAGCCTTCTTTGGTGCTCAATTGAGGAGTCATGATCATTATCAAGCAAAATCTTGTGCATGCATATCGTGGGACTTATCCCCTTAATGTCATCAATGGCATACCCAATGACACTCCTATACTCCCTCAACACAACTAGGAGTTTCTCAAGGGAAGTGTCATCAAGGTTGGTATTGACAATAACGGGATAAGTCTCATTATCATCAAGAAAAACGTATTTAAGTGAAGGGGGAAGGGGTTTAAGTTCAACCTTAGGAGGAGGCGTAGACCTCTCCTCTTTTACCTCCACCTTAAGTGCTTCAAACTCCCTTGCCTTGCCATGTAGGGGTTGGTCTAGCAACAACTTGTACCCCTTAGCTTCATCATCATCATTGTACAAACTTTCCGTGAGGATCGCTTGTAGAGTATCTTTGCTATTGTTCATCATCTTCAATTCCTCCACTTCTCGGTCAAGAGTATCGATTCTATTGATATCCTCATACATAGGCTTCCTCATGGCTTGCGAGAATGAGAAAGAAATTTTCTCATCTCCCACATTCAATGTTAGCTTGCCTTGTTTCATATCAATTACCACTCCCGCCGTGTTCAAGAACGGCCTTCCCAAAAATGAGAGGAACCTTGTTGTCCTCCTCCATTTCCATCACCACAAAGTCACAAGGTACAAAAACTCTTCCCACTTGTACCGGTACATCTTCAAGTATTCCCATTGGTAACCTAACCGAACGATCGGCTAATTGTATTGAGATTCTTGTTGGCTTCATCTCACCAACTTTTAAATTTTTCGCAATTGAGAAGGGCATCAAGCTTACACTTGCCCCAAGATCACAAAGAGCATCCATGGCTTCCATATCTCCAATCTTCACCGGAATTGCATAGCTACCCGGGTCACCAAGCTTTCGGGGAAGCTTGTTTTGAATGATTGCGCTCACCTCCATTGGAAGGGAGATGGTTGCACTCTCTTCAAGCCTACTTTTGTTGGACAAGAGATCTTTTAAAAATTTCGCATATGTAGGCATTTGTGACATAGCATGAAGAGGGAATGTTCACTTGGAGCCCTCTCATGACCTCAAGGAACTTTGAAAACTTCTCATTCAATTTTTTCTCTACCAACCTATGAGGGAAAGGAATAGGTGGCTTGTAGACTCTCATTGGGGGTTTCTCCACTTCAACTTCAACTCCCTCTCCTTTCTTTGTGTCTCCCTCAACACTCTTTTCTTTTTCTTTTCTCTCAACTTCTACCACCTCATTTTCAACATCATTCTCACTTCTCACCTCCACACCCTCATCTCTCTTTTTGGGCACATCTTCACTCATTACCGGACCTTCATACCCTCTCCCGGACCTCAATGTGATAGCCTTGACATGCTCCTTTGGGTTCACAACCGTTGAGCTTGGAAATTGACCACTAGCATTGGAGGTAGAACTCCCAACTTGTTGTGCAATTTGAGCTAGTTGATTCTCAATTATTTTGTTGTGCGCTTGAAGTTGTTGGATGTTGGAGCTCATTTCTGCATTGCTCTTCCCTTGTTGATTTATGAAAGACTCAAGAGCGGCCTCAAGGGAAGTCTTTTGGGGTGGAGGAGGTTGTTGGTTGAATTGCTGTCTTTGTTGGTTTGGATGGCGGTATGGGGCTTGGTGATTTTGTTGATTTTGGTTGTAGATGTTTTGAGGAGGGTTGTTGTAGTTGGATTGTTGGTTTTGATTGGGTTGTCTCCACCCTTGGTTTTGTTGCCTCCAACCTTGATTGAAAGGTTGCTCATTTCTTTGGTTCATGGCCGCAACTTGCTCATTAGTAGCATTGCAATATGAAGCCATGTGATCATTACCCCCACAAGTCTCACAAGACATGACTTGTGGTTGTGGTTGTGAAGAGGAGGTACCGCTTGAGGAGGTTGCTTGGTCTAGCTTGTGAGCTAGCATATCAAACTTTGAGGCAATGAGATCTATTGCACTCAACTCATGCATACCTTTCTTCTTCGGTTGACTTTCTCTTCTATCATATCTATAGGCGTAATGCCTTGCAACTTCTTCAATCATATTCTCTTCTTCCACCGGTAGCTTTTTAAGACTACCACCGGCTCCGTTGTCAAGATTGGCCCTTGAGGTAGGAGTGAGACCGTCGTAGAAGCTTTGAATAATCATCCATAAAGGCAACCCATGGTGTGGACACTTCCTCTTTAGATCCTTGAATCTTTCCCATGCTTCACCTAAGGTTTCATCATCCTCTTGAGTGAAGCTTGTAATCTTCCTTCTCAATTCCGCGGTCTTTTCGGGCGGACAAAACTTCCCAAGAAATGCTTTGGTAACCTCTTCCCATGTTGTTAAGGATCCTTCTTTCACGGACCTCAACCAACACTTAGCCTTGTCCCTAAGAGAGAACCGAAACATATGCATCCAAATGAATTCCTCCGTGAGGTTGTTTTGCTTGATGGTAGTGCACAACTCAAGGAAGTTGTCTAAATGAGCTAGAGGGCACTCATTTGCACTCCCCCCGAACTGTTCACTTTGGATCATCCTTATGAGTTGAGGAGAGAACTCATAGTTGTTTGCATTGGTGGTGGGAAGAAGTATGCCACTCCGAAGTTGGAATGCATCGGGGTGGTCATAGTCTTGTAGAAGTGGAGGAGGCGGTGGGTTGGCCATCTCTTGCTCGTTGTCAAGATTATCCTCCGACTCGGAATCCGTATAAGCTAGAGAAAATTCCGGCGTGCCTTGTAGGAGCCTTCTTACGTTCCTCAAAGTTCTATTTAACTCCGGATCTACGGGGATAAGCGGTGATTGCTTACTCCTCCGTGTCATGCACAGTCAAACAAAGCTAAGGAAAACGTTAGCAATGACTATCACAAGTAAACACGCTTAAACAAAAACAAAATAAGAAGATTATATACATATACACAAATCTAGACTCATTCAACAATAACTTATTCAATGTGACTTTGCCTCCCCGGCAACGGCGCCAAAACTTGATAGGACGTCGTCAACCTATCAAGAAATAAGACCTAACTCGATCCTACTCAACTAGTAGCAAGGGCAAGAAAGGGTCGAACCCATGAGAGGCGTTGAATCAACCACCAAATGTTATTGTTTAAACAAGCTAGATTAAGTCGGGGGTTTTAAGTTGGTATTACGTCACACTATTCTAATTCAAATCAACTAATTCTAAGAGGTGATTAACAATATTAAGAAGGCCTAGGGCATGGGTTACACCACTAAACTTCATCACGGACCACAAGTAGCATGCATAGAAATGGTGATTTAGGGATAAATTAGGGGAAGTTATCAAATGCACCCAACTACTCTCTCAAGCTAGAGGGATTACTTGACATCAAAACCATAACCTACTCTCGTGATTATGGGCAAGAAACAAGTGTTAAAACATCCTCACGATAACATGCAAATTCCCTTGACTAGAAATTCCTATTCTCATGGCAAATCAAGTCAATCAAGCATAAGGGAGCTTCCTCAAGTTCATCTCTCGATCCTTCGTTGAGGAAGCTAGATAAATAATTCAAGCAATGGCCAATTACAAGAATTAACAATGAAACCTCTTAAACTCAACTAATTAACACCCCACAATTAACAAATTAGTTCATGCAACAAGTGTTGGTGATTACATTGAGGGTTCACCCAAACCCTAGAATTAGACTACTCACAATCCATGGAGGTTAAAGCAATTAAAGATTTCAAGGAATTCATGAACAAATTAAAACTAAGAATTAAGTAGAATCTAACAATTAAACATGCAAAGAACAACCAAACAATTAATAAAAAGCAAGAATTAAAGATAGAAGAGAGAAAGAAAGAGTAAGAAAAATTACTAGAAGCTTCAATAATTGACTAACAATGGTGGAACTTGTCTTCTACAATGATTGGATTGAAAAACCTTCAAAACAAGAACTAAAATCTATGCTAATTTGAGGATTTTTGTGTTTCAAACTAAGAGGAGTATGAAAATCTGGAAAAATTGGGAACCCCTCTAAAATGGTCCAAAGGGGCTATTTATATTACCCCTAAAATAAGAGGACGGTGAAAACAAGAAACGGGTAAACTGTAGGTCTGCACGGACGTGCAAGTTGGCACGTCCGTGCAGACCAAGGCAGAAACTCAGTTTAAGACGACCTGCTGCAGCACGGGGTGCACCTTTGGCACGTCCGTGCTGCATCAT